>NC_092859.1:44165921-44220041 GCF_032062135.1 Pyxicephalus adspersus
TCTATCTATCTATCTCTATCTATCTATCTATCTATCTATCTATCTATCTATCTATCACACTACACATCTATCTATCTATCTATCTATCTATCTATCTATCTATCTATCTATCTATCTATCTATCTATCTATCTATCTATCCAGTCTATCTATCTGTTTGTCACATTTGTGGCTGGGTAGAGTTAGAATCCAGGTTTGTATTGCTGACTATAGGGAAATGATTGTAAACTACTCCAATGGGGCTAAGATTCTGTCATGTTTTTAGTAAAGTTAGAGGGATTGCAGGTTTTGTAATCCTGTCCTAGTGACACCTGCACTTCCCACCCCTTCTATTTTCCATATGAAAATTATAAATATAGCAAGTGAGGAACAAGCTACCATTACCTTTTCCTAACTTTAACTTTAACTAAGGTTCCCTGAAGACCTGAAAGCTTATTCAAGGGTTCCCTCATGATATAAAGGTCAAGAAACGTTGCCCTTATAAATTAAATATACAATAAATTATAAAGTAGTGGTATTGTATTGTAATTTCATTTTGTCATTTCATTATTTATTACTTAACTCTTTTTTTTTTTTTGCTAATAGTCTGCAAGCTGGTAGCGATACCTCCAACAAGGGACCCATACTACTTTATCAAAGAGCAGAGCAATGTCCTGAGTACTGAATCACGGGCACAAGCATCTTCTGTGGCTTCATCACCACTATATTTCAATGGCCAAACCATTTCACATCCTGTGATACTGAGCTCACCTACAGTGCTGCCCGGTTCATCTTCCACCTTCAGACTACCCTCATACATTCAATATTACCTTGTATCTGGGTAAGTAGAAATGTTCTGATAAACTATAGTAATTACATTCTAAATTAAAATGTCCATCCACAAACAATGAGTAACAACCCATAACAATCATATCAAGTGATAGTTTCTCTACACTTCATAAAGTATGCAAAACAAGTGATCCCTTCCTTACTTCTAACTATATATGCCACCTTTGAAATTATAAATTAGGTGTCCTTGGATTACAGATACATTGCAATGCTTTCCTCCATATTATATGCTATATTTGCTACATTTACTATAAATTGCATCAATGAATCTTAGTTTGCAGCCACGCTGGGCAGTCACTGCCTGTATTCCTGTTGGAAGCCTAATGTATAACTAACAAAACAGGAAGTACTATCTTTTCTATATAAGGAAAGTGTATGGTAACTAATTTCCAAGTCACCCTGCAGTCTGTACAAACTAATCTCCCTGCTGTTTAGGCCTACACTTCAGTTCATCTGCTATTTGAATGTTTACAAACCTACTGCTCCTAAAATATGTGTTATTATATATAATATTTTTTTTATTCATCTATATTCATAATGGTGAATACAATTATTAAGTGTTTTTTGTTATTGGCAGTTACAAGTTGCTAGTTTACCTTATAACTTGACTGTGTTGATCTAATACTAAAAAGTGAATTTGGCATCAAATGTTTGCAAATTTATTGACATGTATTTTTTCTTTTTTATATAGCTGCTCCAATCCCTCATCAGGATATAACACCTACAGTGCACCTTTGGCAGTCTTGGAAACAAAGCCAGTAATAGAGATTAAACGCGTGCAGAAATAGTCTGTGATCATAAAGTCATCTTCCTGACAGAATCTTTGACTGCAATGAAAAAGAATGAATTACTTTTCTGAAATTATACAGGAATAATACTTTCCTATTATTTTTATTAAAGGCCATTAATATGTTACGTATATTAATTTGTTATAATTGTTAAAATGTTTTTTAATTATATTACAGTGCAATTATTCTTGAGAGGAATAGTTTCCAGAGTATTTTTTATTAAGTAATAGTTTTTTTTTTATCCAGGCCATAATGTTATTGTAATCAATTATGTATATTTTCATAAAACTAACACTATATTGTTCAACTTTGGAGGTGCATGCCTTATATGCTGAGCTATCATTGGATTTTAGAATTCCCACAGTCAGGATACAACTGGGTAAATGGAGCTGGTTGCACATGAAAGTACAATTTTAGCTTGCAGAAAAAGCATGCCTACCACTATTGATTCCGAGTATCTACTATATGATCAGAATATACTTTTTCTCATGGGATGAGCACAAGCAGGACGCTGTCTTCAGTTGTGCATACGTTGGTGGCACTCACATTGTGAAGTGTTGTTCTTCACAGAGATACACTGAAAACCGAGGTTGCTTGATAACTCCTGGAGGTCCTGGAAGGGTTGCTAATGGCAGCCATAGCTCATAGGTAAAAGGTGGATTGGGATCAGCTGATTTATTTTGTTCAGCACTCATAGCTAAGGAAGAAGTATACATATTGGGAACAAACCTCTACAAGAATCAGTTGCAATAGCAAGACTTTGCAAGACTTTATTTTAGCCAGTGCTTGTTTGCACTTCTCTGCCCCAGGATACGGCAGGTGTAAGATAATCTACAAAATTCTCTTCTTGTCTGAGAAATATCCTTAAAAGAAGGTAAACGCTACTGAAAAGCACGGTTGGATGTTTTGCTGAAAAGTGTCTGGTGAGAGCTGAAAGGTAAGTGATGTGACATTGCAAGGACACCAGACTCGGAGTATTGGGGAGAATCACCAGGCTTCTGCTAGAGTCTACTGCTGAAGAGTGGCTAGTGAGGTTTTAGAGGTAGCTTTTGTGACATGCTATGTGTCACGGTCCCTTCCGTGATTGAGGTTAGAAGATCTGTGAGACAAGCTGCATGTGAGGTTATCTGACAGTCTCTTTGTTTTTACTTATTTCTGTGTTGTTGTTTGTAATGACCACACCTCTTGTATCAGCTGCAGCTGGTGGTCATTACTGCTCCTCCATTTAGTCTGGCCTCACACTTCATGCTATGCGGTTGATATTCACTGATGGGATGTGAAGAGCTGGTGTGTTTACCTATCCAGAGTTCCTGCTTATATATCTGCTATTAGGATAAGTTGAATTACTTTTGGTGTTTTGGTGTTTTGTTGTTTACTAGGCCTCAGGGAGACACTGGCTCTTTCATAAGGGTCTCAAGCCAGTAACTACTCCTAGGGCTATACAGGTCTAGTAGGGCCTGGGTTCCTGTGTATGAGTATTCCCACCATCAGGGGATACTCATACTGTTAGGAGTTAGGGCTAGGTTGGGGTGTCTGCAAGGGGTGACCATTCCCTTTTCCCTAGTCATTGGAGGCCTAGTACTGAGTATAACCTTTCTGTTTCCCTCCCCTCCCTACTATCCGTGGCCAGTCTCGATCTCAAATGAACTGTGATCTCCCAAAAAGGGTCACAGATCCTTACAGTCATTGTTTACATAAGGCCTCAACTATGATCAAGACCAAGATGCCAAATTTCTATTGGTGATTTCTTTTTTTCTAGGTATCCTGCACTCTCTTCCCATACCCATTCACTAAATGGTGCAAGACTAAATAAACTGGTACCCAACTTAATTTCCCACACAGCATACCAAGGACCTAACTTGAAATACACGTAAAAGAGGCAATACTGGGACATTCAGGAATTTTAGCTTGCTGAACCAGTGCTTCATACAACTATGTGGTGTCTCTACATATTTTCTTACAACTTGCACCCAGAAATATGTTTTGCTACAGATGTGATTGGCTCAAAATATTTCTAGAAAGTGAGAATAGAGCTTAAAATCAAATTAAAATCATTCCTTGCTGGAGGATATTTATATTTAGTGAGATCCTTTCAAACATTCTTTTGGATTAAAGAAGTGTGTATAAAATGTAAAATGATTCCTTTACATAGCAAATGTTTCTGGGAAAAGAGTTTTCTTTGTGACGGACTTGAGAACCAGAAATTCTTCCATTAAAAAGGCTAGTTTTGCATGTGAGTCAGGCTTTGCCTATGACACAAACTAATCCTGAGGCTCTATCAGCTTTCCTTAAAGTATGCCAAACTTGTGGGATTAAGCTACATACACACTTCCAATTATTATCGTTGGAAAACGAACGACGAACGTTCATGCACGATATATATGAACGATCGTATAGCACCGATCCTGCACATAGAGTTAACGACACGATCGTTCATAGATATTGTACACACAATAGATACGATCGTTTGAGCGATAGAGGAACTATGTGCACGACAGGAAAGTGAACGGACGTTCGTTCATCACGCATGCTCTGAACATGGACGATCAACGAACGACCGTACACACGAACGATGTTCAACGATCGTCGTCCAATCCGATCCGTCAGTCCGGTCGTTCGTTTCCAGCGACTTTCCTCGTTCGTCGGCGTCGTTGGTTACTTTTTTACCAACGATTTTTTGCCCAATCGATCGTTCGTCGTTCGATTGGAACGATAAAAATTGGAAGTGTGTACGCACCTTTAGTCTGAGGGCAGATCTTGAATTTCATTGATTGAAACCTCTTTGATAGGGCCCATTACGTATCACAACAGGGGTCATATGTTTTACTGTAGTATTACCACTGCACTAACTTAAATTATCAAGTTTATAAATTGATGAAGTCCTCTTAAATGTAAATCACATTTTTTATACAGAAAAAAAAGAATTGTTTCAATCTCTACCAAATAATGTTTCACATAAACACACAGCAGCTCCCTTCTATTTAACAAGATGAATGCATCTTGATATTATTCATCACTACTCTACAATGTAATTATTTATATTCAGAAAGAATCAAGCATATCATGTCTCTGTGTGTTTTCATTTGCTTTTTTTTGTTTGTTTGCTTGATTGTTTTTTTGGTTCATCTCTCTTTGTAGCCCTGATGTTCAGTACACTCATAATATACTCATTATGTGCCAACAGCAATGCACAATAAAAATGTAAAACAAAATTCTCTTAATGTTTAAAACCATAGAAACCTTTTAGAGACATAACATTTTTTGATTGCTTTAATAGACATGCTGTGGCATGAGAAGTTGCACCAGTACCTTTTGTTATCCAGTTCATTTTTCACCATAAAATATATTTATTATTTGCAGTACATAATGCAATATTCCTATTTATCCCTGTAATGTACTTGAGAAACCTTGGTATATAAGGGAGTTTTAAAGTTTAAAATGTATTTTATTGGGCATTAATCATCTCAGTAGATGTCCAAAAGGGTCTACAGGCTTTTGTGGGGAAGAGTGGAATTATTCCTATTAAACAATGAAGACCAGAAAAAACCTCTTCTAAAGTAACATTAACATTTTTTCACTACTAATAAATTGGTTCCCCAAGATCTGAACATATGTGCTAGGCTTCATTATATGTAAAAAGGTTGAGAAAAGTTGTTATACAGGATACTCTCTCTATAGCAGCTCAGCAGTTTGATTTGGGGTGCTCTATGGCCACACTTCAGGCAATGTGTTCTGTGGCTTGCCATTGCTTCTATCTTGTGCCTCTTTACCATTCAATTAACAAATTTCAGATAACCTTCAAGAACCATCTCTTCACTAGGGCTTACTAATAGGGATGAGCGAGCGAGATTGGCAGGTGTAAATTAACCTGTAGTACCCAGGGATCACACACAGGAGGGCTGTATTCATTCATCCTTTCTGAATCCTCCTGTAATGATTTTCTGGAACTTCCGATGGGTTAGCGAAATCGGTTCACCGAAATTTCGCGGTCCCATCGGAAGTTCGAGGAAACTTTTGCGAGAATGCTAGAGGCATCTCTAGATGCTTGCTGTATTAACCTTCTTTTCATAGCTGTCTGTATCACCGGTCTGTAATACTGTGCAGTGGGAGTAATAATTGTTTTTTTTTTTTAATGTATTTTTTTGCAGTAAATGTGAACTTGTGCATGAACAACTCAGACATTACGGTTGTATAGCAACCAGTGCCATTTATTAGGAATAAAGTTCAAGTTCATCTAACCTACTTTGATACCCCTCTCTCTCCCCTCCATTATTCTAAAATGTAAAACATCTTAAAATAAACAATTGGTGGGAATTAGTATTTTTGCATTCATACCACTTTTGTTTGGGTGTGTATATTTTATTTTGTGTTACCAGGACATTTTTTTTGTATGTTTCAAGTTTGCAGAACATGCTAGCTGAACACTTTCTACCATTTGTACATGTATCCTATTTTTCCTGAAACTCGCCACAAATGAAAGCAGAAAATAACCAGTCTTTATCAGCACTCCCTAAATTGGGCTTATCTGCTGCTGGCTGCCCCAATTCCAGGTTGAATAAGTGTAGCACCCCTTTAGTATAGCGAGTCAATGTTAGTGCAATATGGACAGTTCTTAACCTTCCTGGCGGTATTCCCAAGTGTGGCTTTGGGTTTTTTTTCAGTACCAAAAGCGTACTCGGGGTGGCATTGTAAAGGACATACCTGGTCCCGACAAGCCCACGGCATCCTATGGCAATGTCTGCCTGCAATCTCTGTCCCCTGGCCTCACGTCTCTGACACCATCAATGGGACATGTGAGCATGCGGGGGCGGTTCGCTGGGGTAATGACCGGTCTGCAAATTTACTGATATATTAAGACCACCAGGGATATTAGACTGTTTTTCCAAAGGGAGTGATTGTTTCTCAAGGACGTGATGGTTGACTATCTTTTGTAGCAGGGAAGGAGGCCAGTCTAAGAAAGATAACAGCCAATCACGGCCTTGGTGCACCAGTTTTTGTTCCACAAAGTCCAGCTTTCACAAATTTACTTGTTAAAATATCTTTGGTACAAGATTCTCTAAAGTGTTTCACTCTTCTACCAACTTAGTAAAGTAAAGAAGGAAGCACAGACATGATTAACGAATAACATGTAATGAGGCAAGGGCTGTGTTAGATATTTGGCTCCTCCTGGATGAGTCAAATTCATTATCAAGTTCAATGGCACATTGTGCTGGCATGGATGTCACCCACCTAGGGAAATGGCAGTAAATGCACAGCAAGAACATGATCTCTGCCAAGGTGCTCTGAAGAGTTTTAGCACTGCTCAGATGACAAGAATTCAGCACACAGTGTGCAAGTGAAAAGGAAGCTAATAAACAGAAAGATGATTAATTTAAATGACCTGACAGCTATCAACAAACACTATTCAATATATATACTTCCATGTATGAAAACATTTTAATGCTGAGTTTACCATTGTTTTAAAATTCTTGATTTTTGTATTACTCTTACCAGCATTTTCTCAGGTTTGTACAGGTTTTTAGAAACCTTCTAAATCCCTAAAATGATAACACATCTGCACTTAACCACTTTATATACAATAGAGATTTGTGTTTTTAGTGGTGTCTAGTTCCTTCCCAAAAGAGCAAAAGAGAATCAATGCAATTGAACGCAGGATGGCAAGCTAATTATAAAGTGTCATTTGGGGTTCCAATGCATTGCCTCTCTGCTGGTCCCACTTACTACTCCTATTTTATTTTTAATAAATGAATGTAAGTTTGATTCTCCAATGTGTAAATCTGTATTGTCAATGTGCTGAAGATTTTCCTATATCTCATATATGAACAGTTGCTTATAGAAGGTATGATACCTATGATACCTTTAGGTATTCAGTTTTATATTTAGATTTGTGATAAGATTTGTGCCTTCCTCTGAATCCCTGAATAAATTGTGAGTGTAGGTTTCTGAAAATATATATATATATATTTATATATATATATTTATTGATATAATAAATTATTTAAATTATTTTTCCCAATTTGGATAGAGTTCAAACCTAATGCTTTTATGTTGTTTGTGAGATTACTGACAATTTCACTAACTTCTTGTCCTGTAGACCACACATGAAGATTTTAAAATTTAAAATAGGTTTATAAATCAATAAAAGCCTAGTAGAGGAGGTAACCATTTCCCACTCTACTGAATTGTAAAATAAATAAATACAAAGTTATTAATATTTGACTGGCGTGCTGATAATGAACCAAAAAGCAGATGTGTTGTAAGTAGTGTTGATGTTCGAATTCGGGTTGTCCCTATATTCGACCCGAATATGGCTGTTCGAATTCGGGTATACCATTCGAATTCGATGTTCGACCACCCGAATTTTTGTGCTATATTCGGCCGAATAGCTGTCGAATCGAATAGTGAGCTATTCGACCAACACTAGTTGTAAGTCTTCCATAAGATTTGTATGTTTCAGACCAAAGAGAGTTCTTTCAGACCAAATAAACCCAATATATATATATTTAAGCCTGTGGAAAAAATAAGGAAAATGGCTTATAGTGGGCTTTGAATGCAAAAAATAAAAGCAAAACTATTAAATCATTATTGTAACTATTTAACCTCTCTGACTTTGCCCAGCATGTATAAGCTTTTGGCTTTAACCATCAAAATAAATAACCTGCAAAATATTTGGTCTCGTTCCTAAATACAAATCCAATCCAAGTCCATGCATATTTTTTGCTGTCTTGCTTGAGAAGTTTGCTTTAGATTACACTGTAGAATTTTACTTGGAAGTCAGGACTTGGCTGTTCTAAAATATATACATTTTGTTCTGTTCTGCAATGCTGTATTTGTTTTCTGCTTTTGCTTTTTTTTTATTTTTTCAGTTGAGTTTTTATGAGTTTTAGATCACAGATAGTTCATGTTATTGGACCAGCCTGTATTTCAGTGTAAATTACACACTGTAGAGGCTCCAGGGCAGAAAATGATCCTCACAATATTATTTTCCTTTTACTGCACTACGATAAGTTTTTGGCCTAGTGTATGGTGTGTGATTTTCTCCAAATATAATATCAGGGTCATGACTAATAATGGAGTTACCCCACGAGATTGAAACCCCTGGCACTCCACCCCTTACTCCCTTTTTTTTTGTCTTTATTAAGGTGGCAATAATATATATATATATATTAATATGCCTCACCAGTAACTGTTTCAATGAGGTGCAGGGTTTTTTTCCTCGGCCTGTTTTCTAGTTCTTTCAGGTAATTAACTGTGAATGTCACAGAAGACAACAATGGCCAAGCTTGATTGGCAGTCATTTTTTTGACGGAAAAACAGCTATCTATTGGAAAGCCACTCACAGGACATCTCATCAAGGTAATCTGCTTCAGGTTTTTCTCTCCCTCCCCCTTGTTTTATTGTGGTTATCCTTGTGGGGTAATGCCACCCACTTGTGGGTGGGTAGTATTTGGGTATTCTTTAATTATGTTGGTTGCATATGAAATATGCTTGAGTCTTATTAACTACTATGGTTTTAAGGGGTTAAAATTTGGTGCATGTTTACCAGATCTGGTTTTAATAAAAGGTAAATCTAATATTACCTGAATAAAGTTAAGCTTTACCACAATATACTTTATATTTTATTACAACACATTTTATATTTGTTTTTTTATTTAATTTGGGTTTTTGACCTGGTGTTCAGTTCATAGTTTTCTCCAAATATATTGTACTACAATACACAAATACATCAGAAACCAAAAGGGAGACCAATCCAAAAACAGAGGCAAAAAGAGAACAAAAAATTGTATAGAAATATAATATTTATGAATGATTGCAGTTATAGTTAATGATTGTAGCATAGAATTTGTGGCTATGCTGGGTTGTGTTGGAACACTGGAGACAGCAGGCTGCCCTCACACACAGTACCATGGTATTTAGAGGGCTACCAGGGAAAGGAAGCATTATTACAGAAAAAAACCTAAAAGTGAGACAATTAAAAGCATACAATCTCATGACTTTGCCAAACTTTATAAGCTCAGGCTACCATTAGGCATTAAATTGTGTTTTGTACATTGCAAGAATATAACAATGTGCAAGTCCTATAACAAAGGCTTCACAATCTTTAGTGAATCTTCCTTTCTTCTTTGCCAGAAAACCAAGTCATTAGAGTGTGTTAACCTCTGTTCCTCAGAAGTTTAGTGAGGTGTGAGAATAACTGAATAACAGGTTTTCCACTAATAAACTGAAAATGTATTGTGTACAGGAATGTTTCAAAATACCTCCAAGCTGCTGTGTGAACCCGATCAAAGATTACAGAAAGCATTTGGCAGAGGTTACCATGAATAAAGAAGCTTCTTCTACTTCTGCTACTTACAAAATATACACAGCTTGCAGCCAATGACTTTATTTGTGTAAATGTTTGTAAGAAAATTAGGAGAATGTAAAACATGATATGCCTTAATCCCTTTGAAACTGTGTTTGCTTTTGGGTTTGGATACCTTTTATTATAATATATTTATATATTGATATATATATATATCAATATATATATATTTATATATATATATATATATATATATATATATATATATATATATATAAATATATTTCCAAGTATCTAAATCCAAAAAGAAAACATTTTACAAATTGTAGCTTAACAGTCTGTAGGTGCCTGTAGGCATCACTTAGGCTTTTGTATTTTCATTTGGTGGTTCAAATATATATTTACAAACCAAATGATATATAACAAGCATGGTAATGCTATAATTTGTGATATATGTCTTGTTCAAAAAGGGGAATTATCCATTTGCTTTTCCTTTGATTTCCTGTAAAAAAGAAAAAACCTAAACAGTATATATAATAATTTTATGCAGAAACTGTCCTAACTTTTTCTGGCTAGGCTTAAGCTAATACAAATATGGGAGGGAGTGATACTACTCAGAAATGTTAGAGATTACCTGTTAAGATGGTTTGGTTTAAATAGAAATAGTAAAAAGCAATTAAAACTGCAATATGGATGTTAAGGAACCTAAATACATATAATTTATACCAGCTAATAACCTTTTTTTTTTTTTTAAATCTAAGAAAAAAATTTAGTACTGCTTCCCCCTTGTGGACTACAGAGCATATCCCCCTCTCCTTATCCATATAAATAAGGTGTTCTGCTGTCCAGAGCATATTTTGTGTAAACATACACTTTGAGAGTTCTATCCCCACATTTATCACATTCGTCTATCTTACTTGTTGCCATGAGGTTCATTAACTTTAAGGGCAATATCTCTCTGAGTGATTGTACATGTGGTTGTTTTGTCAAATGCAGTGCAAAATATATCAGTGGAAACCTGTGCTAAAATTATTCAGATGATTCACAATACAGAACAGATGGAGCCTAGTTAGCCTTAAACAGCTGTCAACGAGTAAGCATTGGCATAGGCATCTTGAGCTGTAACACCATATTAAAAGAGGTGCAAAGATCTTCCCATTTACTGATATATATTTTTAGTAAGTTTTTAAAATATATAAATGAAAAATGAAATTGATAAATTAAAAATTAAAAAATTATATAAATTAAAAAAATAAACAAGTCAATGGATATTTGGTTTTAACCTATAGTAATATTATTTAAAATGTAAATGAAGAATGGGTTTCTCAAATTACAGCCTTAAAGCCCAGTTGATGCTGTCCTGTACCAATGTATGTTATGATTTGTAAAAAAAATGATGTTTGGAATTGCCTTAAAATTTACTTTGGCTCAGTGAACATTCTTCTTTCTGCCCTCACACTTCTGTGCTTTGTGCTGGCTTTGATAACCTTACACTTTATCTTAATTTTTACTAAATAAATTTTGTCTGATTGTAAAAAACTTAGGCTCTTATAGTTTATATCAAGCTGAATATGTTTTTCTATGTATCCAATTGGGCTTTGAGCTTAAATTTATACATATACACCACTAACAAAAATGGCAAAATTTCTATGTTTATTTTAGGATACATATAGTGTACCTAATTAAAGGAAAATCTATTTTTTTCCAATTGTTAAATTGGCCTTTGCAGAATGTGTGAAATATCATGAACACAACACAATGACTGTACAGTACCTGGTGAATCTTCTTTTGTTCTTGTGCCAGAAAAAAAGTCATTAGATTGAGTTAACCTCTGTTCCTCAGAGGTCTAGTAAGGTGTAAGAAAACAGGATAACAAGTTTTCCACTCGTATAAACTGATAGAAATAAAACAATTTCATCTTTGGAGCAAGTCAGGACACTGATGTAACAAAAACTCCCAGGCACAATTCTCTGTAGTAAAATGGATATTCTTCAAATATATTCAAATGTTTAAATTGATTAATGTCAACGAACTACATTTACTCAGCTATAACACATTCTGTTTTTATAGCAATTTATATTTGTAGGATTGTAATTTTTCCAGTCCAACTGGGATTCCTTCTGACTACTCAAATATATAATAATTAAAGCATATAATCAATCACTTAAAATGTCATCATCCAAAAAAAATTAGTGTTTAGAGATGTGTCCTTATCCTGTTTATTACCATTCTGGATTTTCTCATTGAGCATTTCAAGTTCAGAGAGACTTACTAGTGTGCGAGCGGCCAATGCTAACCCAAAGAAAATGGCAGATGAAAGGACTCATTCGACTTATGTTCTTCTGCTTTTGGTATGTATCCATCTGTGGGGGACCACAGCTTAACCACTAAATGAGTTTGATATGGATTGTGTCCTATTATGTAATGTTAGCAGTACTAGGAATGCAATGGGAGCATGATAGCGAATAGAAAATTATGACAAAGAACAGAAGTACAATGCGTAGTTTTGATCAGGAAATCCTATATAGGTATCTTTTGATTTCCTTACAGAAAATGTTGGCCAAGTGGCATTGGTTCAGTAAAGTATGCAGTTATTCTGTAAAGAAAATGTTGTATATTAAAGGGTCTCCTTTTAAATCACTACTTCCTCCAACTGCTCCGTATACATTCTTCAATGGGCATAAGGTGATATCTCCTGTGGGAAAATCAATCTGTCACACAATGCAGCCATTGCAGTTGGAGGGCTTTAGTCTTGATACATTTTGGATAGTGTATTGTAAAAGCATAGAAGCATATGAACAAAGATAAAAAAAATGATCCTCACTTGATGCAATCAGTGGAATCCTACTGAGTATTGATAGCAAGCTTGGATGGTCCTAGATTTGGGTCAACATGAACATAGAAGAGTTTGCTTACTGTTTACTGTGGCATGGGCAGTTAAATGACACCACTTAATCCTTTCTACATTTTGCTGGTGGAAATAGCTAACTCCTTTTCCTTCCCTCTTTTCTCCAATGTTCACCTGGGTCTTCTGTGTGCGAGTGATTGGTTCAGTAAGAAAATTAAGAAGCATCTGTCCAGTAATCACCTCTACTAAGAATAGACCCAATAGTGCTTAACAGAGATGTCAAATCCCAGCCCTTTGTTATAGAAGTAAACAGGAAAAAAAAGTTAAAAACTTTCTAATATAAGAAAGTTAAAAAATAATTATAAAATAATGATGTACGGGATGTATCTTTAATTAAAAACAGTGTTTCTAATAATATATTTTACCAAAAAAAGTTGTATATGACTTAAAAATTACCTAAATTCTTAAAGTATAAAAAAGCTATGTAGCTACTGTCAGATGAACACTTGCTGTTTCTGATTTAAGCACATAGACATCAATAGGACAAAAAAAAAAACAAATTGGTGAGATCAGAAAAAAAAGGGTTTGAAAGGATTAATGTTCTTCAAACATGACTGTTCCTATAGAAAATATTGTAAATAAAACCATAAAAAACATAATAAACATGAAAAATATTGAAAGAAATACAATAATGTTACCAATAAATTTCATACCTTGAAAATATTTGACGTTGTATAGTAATAATCCTTACATACATTTTTGAATTTGTATAGGAGACGCTGTCAGTGTCATTTTCATTCATTTTTAAAATACACCTAAATTCTTAAGAGTATCACGTTAGACACCTTTTACCTTTAGAATTTCAGTAATTCTTCATGACATAGATTCAATAAGAAACTGAAAAAATTCCCCCACCCAGTATAGGAAGCTTAGGATGTGCTTCTTGATTTTGGAGGAGTCTGTGTACCCAGTAAAATTCAAAAATTCCATTTTAGGAGGTATGGGGGCTATGAGATTGGTGGAATGGGCCTGATTTATTAAAGCCCTCTAAGACTTGAAAGAATACACCTTTATCAGTGAACCTGGGTGATCAAAAAAATCTGGAATGGATAAAGACCAGGATTGAAAACATTTGCTAACAAATAGCAAATGACTTTAAGCAATCCATTCCAGGTTTGATGCATCACCCAGGTTCACTGATAAAAGTGTATCCTCTCCAGCCTTGGAGAGCTTTAATAAATCAGGACCAACTTTAACTTTATTCTGCCCTACCATTGGCTGATTGGACTTTATAGCCTTTCTGCTCACTGTCACCAGGTACTTGTTGTACCATTGGGTTGACTTGCTGCTGGTGTGTTAATCGGTTAGATTTACTGTTGCTGTCTGTTTTGTGACCCTGTGATTGTATGCTACCTGGACAAAGGTTTGCCTGTTTTGTCTTTATTTTTAGATACCATGTTTGGTGGACAGAACGTCTGTGTATGACCTCTGACTCTTACATCTGCTGGACCTGTTCAGTGTTGTGTGTGGTTTCATGGTTCTTTGTCAGTCCTTCCCCAGAAGCCATCCCTTGTGCACAGAAGTCCTGGGGGCAACTGTGTGGTGGGATGGTGCAACTAGTCTACTGAGGCTGACCCGGGGTTTACTATAGAAGAAGAGTGCAGAGCTAGATTGGGGGAGACTAGACTGGTGAGCACTGATGCTGGACCAGGGTCTTACACATTGGGCCTGATTTATGAAAGCTCTCCAAGACTGGAGAGAATACACTTGCATCAGTGAGGCTGGATGATCCAGCAAACCTGGAATGGATCTGGTTCAGGATTGAAAACATTTGCTAGCATATAGCAAGAGACTTTGAATAAATCCATTCCAGGTTTGCTGGATCACCTAGCTTCATTGATGAAAGTTTATCCTCTCCAGCCTTGGAGAGCTTTCATAAATCAGACTCATTATGTATGAAAGTACAATAAAGTTTACTTGAACTATGTTTATTTATTATTGTAATGGAGTCATGCTGCATATATAGTAATAAATAAACTTCAACTTTTATTGTTTTAAAATCCTAAGTGCAGGTTTTTGGCAATCTTATATGTCCTCACTGCATGCTGCTCTAATCTACAGCATTTAGCTTCTATGAGCAGTGCCGTTAATTAGAACAGTGTGCAAGAGGTATTTTAACCCTTGCTGCCTCACTATAACATTATTTATAAGCCGGAATGCATTATAAGTATAATTACAAAGTTTAAATTGGGTTTTAGCACGTTAAAACATTGGTGATATTATTGTATATGTACTTTAATATTTGGACCAATATTCTAAATAATACACCCAGACTCACTATTCCTCAAACAGCCAGGAAAATCTGTAGTTCTTAAAATTAAAAGTAGCCAAACTAAAATGTCCAAGTTCTATTTCAGGGCATGCATCCTAGAAGAAAGTGGTGAATTACTTACAAAGGCAAATAAGCAGAAAATATAAGCAGTTGAAAGTAGGACAGCCATCTATAGTCACTGAGAACGTGTCCTCTTTGCATACAGCAGTCATTGTGCATTGCTTGCCTTTATACTGACAGCATGTCTTTCAGTACATACATATATTAACTGCATTCAGCACAAAATGCGGACAGGCTGGAAAGTATGAAATGTTTCTGTCCTTTCCAATACACCAAGGTCAACAAACGCTAACTTTCTGCTAGACATGAGAAATGAGCAGTTAAATAACAGAAAAAGGTTAATCACTGGACTTAGCAAGCTGTTCTCAAAAACACCTAAATGTATTCTGCTTAGGCGAAGAGCAGATTTAAAATGCAACTCTGGTATAAAGATCTTTGCACTACTGCTGGAAGATTTATATATGGAAGTGTGTTTCTATAGTTTTCCATATATTGCAGACCTGATTGACACTTTCTGTACCCTCAACCTACAGATTTGTTCTGTATTTTGCTTTTTCTAATAAATTTTAATGTGTGACTGCCCAGGGCTAATTTATATTTAATCAAAGTATATCATTGCATTGTCATGTACTCTGTTAATTTATTCCTTATATAATAAGTCCAACCCAGCTTTGGGAGGACATTAGCAGGCTGAGATACTCTCTAGCTTGTAATATGTCTTGGTTAATAGTATCCACCATCGGAGAGTTTAATTTTCACCACTTATTCCTTAAATGGCTAAAATAAAGATGGCATGGGAAGTAAGACATCCTTGGTTGGGTTTACAAGTAGGTAAGGCAAGATGAATTGCTGGAGATGGTACGATTTCTTCATTAGAATATATTTTTCTCCCATGTGCCTAACTATATGTTAACCCAATCACTAAAATGTCATAAAAGGTTTACTATGTTAATGTTAGAGTTATTTCATTATCTATTTATTCATATTATTTTCATTATCTTTCATTAAAATAACACATAGTTATCCTTCTGTCAAGGTCATTTTTCGGAATGACAGCTTCTGTGCTGTCACGGTGGCATCTAATGGCAACTAAAAGTGCCCAACTTAGCACACATTATGCAAGCATGATACACTGTTGTCACCATGCTGTCATTAGGATGCATTAAATAAAAAGGTAGAAACATGCAAAAAAAAAAACATAAAAGCTAATACGTAGTAGACAGTTTTTGATTACATTTTTTTAAACATTTTTTATACAGTATATTCATGTAACTGCATACACGGGTCAATCATTAGCCTAAAAATGAATATTAAGCTTTACTGGCCGATACTCATTCTGTAAAATAACTATAAAGGAATACATGAGCTATAGGGAATAGGGGAATATCCATAATCTGAAAAGGATTGATAATAATAAAACAAAAGTTGAAGCTTTGTTACTTAAAAATAACAACAATGAACAATAAACAAAACAACAAAACATGTAAAATAATTTGGGTGAAGGTGTCATAGGATTGAAAGTATTTCCTCTTTAGGCCACTTAAGGTCTGCTTTATGAAAGCTGAATTCCAGCCTTACTTTGGGTCTATGGACATGTACAGGTTGTTCTTCTTTACTAAAGTTTCATACTATGATTTAACTGCACACAATGAACTTCTCAAAGTGTACATTTGAAGCTTTAGAAAGTTAGATAGAACACTTCCCATTGTTAGGCTGGAGGACATCAAACCTCATCTAGTCCGTTTCTTACCAGCCCTATTATCCCTGATATGGCATAGGTGAATTTCTAGAAAAAACAAATTGTTTGTTTTAATGTGATTCGACCAAATTTCAGTTAATTTGTGAGCTGATTGTATTAAAAAGGTTAATCAAAAGGTTTATTTACCCCTTTTAGGTCAAATCAAGTGTTTGTAGTGAGTTTGGAGCGATACAGACCCCACCAAAGACACATAAGGTAAATTTGGCCATTTTGTAAGCAGACTTATGATAAAATTAGGACTTGCAACAACAGGGACTCAAACTAAAGTAACCTACAGCTACATACAATGATTTTAATCCGTAAGTATAATGTAAAATTAAGTACTAGTTATCTACTGGGCAAAATTTTTACCTGGTTCTACTTGAATTCCAAATGAAAGGAGATTTTGAAATGAAAGGCCAATTTCACTCATCTTCAATTAACTCAGCAAATGAGCAACAGACAAAACTATTTTTTTAAAAATCTGCAAAAATAATCTAATTATACCTCTGATATTATATGATTGCCACATTGTCCACATTTTTCTATCCTGTCTTCTGTCCTGACACCGACCTTGAAACTGGGTTCTACTTTTTCAATAGACCACAATAAAGCTATCTCTGCTGCCCACTAAGAATATGTACACAGGTCCGATGAACATCTCCCGATACTCATGGCCGTGCTCATTTTGAGCTAGAGTCTGACATGGTATTATTTCTTAATATTATCCAGAATTATAACACTGACATATTACGCAGCGCTTTACAGTCCATAGTCATGTCACTAGCTGTCCCTCAATGGGGCTCACAATCCCTACCATAGCCATATGTCATTAACACAGACTAAGGTCAATTTTAGGGGGAAGCCAATAAAATAAACTGCATGTTTTTTGGGGAGGAAACCGGTGTACCCAGAAGAAACCCAGGAAAACACGTGGAGGTCCTGCAAACTCCATGCAGATGGTGTCCTAGCCAAGGTTCAAACTTGGGACGTACTGCTGGAAAGGCCAGAGTGCTAACTTCTGAACCACTGTGCTACCCAAAGGTTAACTGATGTAGTTCCTTGATCCATCAGGACTGATCCATGAATGACTGATGGGGAACAACCACTATACAAGTCAAGAGAAAAAAGCTCAGCAGGGTGCCACTAACTTAGTCTTCCCCTGTGTGAGTGTACATCTCTAGTTTGTTAATCTGTCACTCTTTGTCACAGGAAACGATCATGAAAAATAATTTCCAGCTATGAAAATTGCAGGCATGTATGCACCCTAAATTTCTTGTCCTGGACCTATAAAAGGTGTGTGCGGGGGAGATGTATCACTAAGGCAGGGCAGGAAGTATTGTAAATTCCCTACATGACCTAAAATGCTATATTAAAAAAATCTAAATATAGATCAAAACTGAAAATCCCAAACTCTAGGACAATGTACTTCATTTGTAATTGTTATAATCCTATCAAAACCACTAATAATGTGGCTACTAGAATAACCCATAAAACCATGTGCCAAAATGGCCTGTCTGATCTTTATACCTTTTTTCTGTTTTTGTGGGGAGGTTACCTAGGACTAGTGAATAAGGGAAACCTTTTTCATCTGCCCACTGGTTTATGATAGGAACTGAACTATGGGATTGCGGTACTAACATTAGATAGTTGGGGTTAACATCATTTATCTAATTTAGAAAAAAATTGTTTTAAAAGTTTAGTTTTGCTTTGCTATACCATTATTTCTATGTTTATCACACCCTGCACTTTTGGATATATATTATTTTTACATGGCTAAAGTAAACATAGACCTTCAATTCAACTTATTCAAAGCACTGATGACTGAATTTCCCAGTATTCTGTGTCTTAGACTCTATTAATACCAAGGTCAACAAAGGACATTTTAATAGGATGTTGAAGAAAATCACTTATGATGAGATTTCAGGCAGCATAACATGCAAAGTTGATCTACAGTCTGGCAAAAGTGCTCTCCAAACTGCTTATCATTCTGCTCCTCAGCTGCTTCATTAATGCGTTTGAACATTTCCTGAATGTTTTCCTGTGTTTTCAAGTATCACATTTATTTGAACCTAAGGGTGACCTATGCAGCTGTGAATGAGTTAATGGAAGAATGATATTTGAGTATTTTCACTATTTCAGAAAATGCAAATGCTGTTTCTTCATTTTTGTGCCAAGGCCAAAAAAAAACTAGTATAAACAGATGTTTTTTTTTATTATTATCTGGGATGTTAGGTAAGTTGCTCAATGTTTTTCATGACATGACAGGGAAGGTCAAAGACAATGGACTAGATACTGATTAGGCTACAAAAAATAGGGGAATGTATTACCATTTTTTACAGGTTGACTGATTATAGTTAAAACCCTCTGATCAACCTTATTTTAAAAAAAAGTGTGTATGCTTTTGCATACAGTATATACTTTTCTGCGATCTGTACAAAAGGTATTTAATTTATCCTTTAGTCAAATAACTATGAATTAATTAAATATATAGGGTCAATATTTTCTCTCTTGCAAAAAGGTTTGTTTTTAACTTTTTGCTATATTTAGCCAGTGTTTTTGGACCAGATGACAAGATTTCGAAATACATATATGAAGCTTAATGTAAAGATAGTGTCCTTCTGTATCTATCAGCAGCAATTGGTGAATCAGTGCTGGACTGGATATAAAATGGAATAAAATGTATTAAAAGTTTATAGTTAAAACAAAGATCTTGTATAAATAATAAAAATGAAATAACATCAACAAATAACAAAAAACTGTTTACAAATTGTTTTCTTATTGCCTGTTGTTTCAAATATTTTTTAAAATAGGCTATATTTTGTTTCTGTATTTATCAAGTGCCAAATATGATTTAGACTTGGAAATGTAATTATGCAGAAGAAGAAGAAAACTAGATCAAATGGGTGAAAAAAAGTTGCTGCTTTCATTTTACATTCTAAAAAATGTAAAAAAAGAAACTCTCTTTACTCCCAATGTTCAAGCAAACTCATAGGTTTTTCCCCCCAAAGAGATCCCAATGATACAATACTTGTATCATAAAAATTTAAAAAAGGTAAAAATCACAAAACTTTTTTTCATTAAAAAACATAATACATTTTCCATACAATGATTTGAAAAACATTCAATCACAGAAAACATAATCATTTATTTGAATTGGTGGTAGCTATCGTTACTGATGGAGCCCATAGGTTACACGTCTTTCTCAGACCCTGGTTTTGTGTTCCACAAATCAAACCATGATAGCTGTAACTATCTTCTGTGCATCCATAAGACGCTATATTTCAAATTCTGTCATCATTATGACCATCAGGTTCAAAGCTCCAAATCACAGCGACTCCATTTGTGAATGATTTCTGGGAAGGCAGGAAAAAAAGTATGCCTTTAGGTTAGCCGTGATCTTTTGGTCAAATATATTCCCCACTTGTGCCAAAGTATTAGAAAAACTAACAATGCCGGCATTTGCAGGAGAATGAGTTACAGGCTAGCTCATTCTCCTGCAAAAACGGGTGTTTCCAGTGAAATGCATAACTATTGGGTTCCATCAATAACCATAACCATCAAATAATAATGTTGTCTGGTATCTTTGCATGGACCCAGCCTTACATTGTGAAACCTGGGGTTTTCATTGCATAGCAAGTCAATGGTGTAAACGATTGTGGAGTTCATGCTGACAACAAATGTACTTTATAACCATGGCAAACTACATGATAAGCAAATAGGCAGCAACACTTTAAAGAGCTGATCACTCTATACATTATAAATATATCTCTAGTTCAAGGTGAATGATATATTCCACAGTTAAACTTGCCATCAGGCTACCTTATTGTGCTTCATTTGGTGATCATGGTAAATAGTTGCTGCCGATGATGGAACACAGCCACCAATCAGATTTAAATTTGTCTTTTTAATGTGATTTGTGATCTGTAAGCAGAATAAAACACAACACAGACTTCAGAAATACACTCTTACTACCCTCCTACTGATTCTGCATATATAGGTTTGTGCCTATTCTGCATATGATAACACAGACCGTGTATACACTAGTGTGTATGAGATTTAGCACAGCTGCTCTGATAAAGTATTGCCAGGTCAATTAATTTTTAAATCTGTTGCTTATAAATGCTCTTTATATGTGAACATGATTTCTGTATGTGTTTCTTTTTCTATTTTAATCACATACGTAATATAAAAATATTAAATCATTTACAAATAAAAAATAAAGTGAGTTTGTTTTCCTTTTTTAATTCGATGAATAAAGCAGTGACATTTCTAATACATGTATAATGATTTATCAGTCCCGCCAGAAGGAAGTCACACTATACTTTGCATTGGTTTTTTCCACTGACATATTTCCATCCTGCAAACACTGATGGTTATTTTCCAATTCTATTGGTACATTTAGTTTGACTTGTTCTCTAATTCTCAGAGGCTTATAAATATATGTATATTTTTAAACCAAAAGTGTGAAGCACCTAATTAATGAATCTGCCTTTGAACAGATGGTATGTTTTATTCATTGTGTACTTTTTTTATATTCTGCCCCCGTTCTGTGTAAGAACTAGTTGAAATCTTTTTAATTAAACCCTTTTGAGTCTTAGTCGATGGGGTTAGTTTTTTAATGAGATGGAGAAGGGGTCACTTCACGATCATTACCTGCATAGGGTGATTTCGGTGATGTAATGAGACAGAACAATGAGAAACCAACACTGGAAATGTGTGAAACAAGACAAACTGGTGAAGAGGAGGATGAGATGTGAACAGATGGGACAAGAAAATAAAAAAAGAACCAAATAAAGTGTGTGTTATGTGTGTGTTTGTGTCTGTGTGGATTCATTATTTTTATACCTTTCTATCCAAGATTTTGTACAGAAGTGCTATTTCTGATGATGATGTATACTCCTTATGTGTCAGATGTCTATAATTTTGGGCTTTGTGTCTAATTAAATTACCAAACATTCTCAACTTGCCAGTCACTGAAAGCTAATATCTTGATTTAAATTTGACACTGATTAAATTAGACCTAAATATTACTTTCAAATGACTAGCAGCATATCCACCCTTGAAATACAGGGAAAAAAATCCCAAAATACGTTCTAAAGTATGTTATATTTAGTCACAGCAGAGATGAATGTAGATACAACAACTAAAAGCAATCTACAGTCTTTCTAAATAGTGTAGGTAGATATGTGAATGTTATGAGCATTATATAATTGGACTAGTAGGAGTTAAAGTATAGGGTTGCTGTTCAGTTTCACATCAGACATTTGGTTCTATTACAGCTGAATAGCAATGAGCATAGAATATTCAACTAAGTGAAATTAGAGTAGAACATTTCAACAAATACTAATACAAATTTGCATCTTTTTGCAAGTTTACATAGGAAAACACCCATTGAGAGTACGGTCTACAATATTACAGTGTTGTTTTTTTTATTCTTGATTTAAGGAGCTGTACACTGCATCTGTTATAAGCTGCTGGTTGGATTCACTGGGCTGTACACTATACCACTGTTACCATTCACTGTCTGGATTTTCTGAGTTGTACTTTGTACCCGTCCTGCATTATGCCTGTTAACTGTCACTGTCTGGATTCCCTAAGCCATATGTTATATCTATCATTGGCTTCTGGCCAATAGGCCTTTCCTCTATATGGACCCCAGCCACCTGATTCTATTTTATTAAAAAAAAAAATGGTTAATTAAACCTATTTATTAACCCTTATATTGCATTTGGTGCAAAGTAAGATCAAAGCAAATAATTTAGCAAATCAAACTTCTACATATTCGACCTTGCCTCTAATGGAATAAACTTTGGGACTGAACTTACTTTATTTACTCATTCTTAGTATGGAGCAGGCAGGAGCTGCAAGCTGTGTTCTTTAACAGCGGTCTCATAGCCATTGCATGCTCAAAGATGTCTTTGTTCAAAGCAAGCAAATTTTTAGCCTCTTTGTTGGCAATGTAAGCAGCATTTGGAACCTTAAGGCTAGGTTCACAAATTCCTCTGTATCAAGTGAACTTGTACAGCTCCCTACAGCTCAGTCACCCATACTGCAGCACCTGTTCCTAAAGAAGAGACAGTATTGTACTGCTCAGTGCTACCCCATGCACAACTGCTACCCACTATGAGCATTCATTCATGATAGGGTAGCTTGGGGGGCCCAATATTTCTCTACCCTACTGCCCATACAACTTCCAGCAACCCTCTCCCTAAAACCTAAATAAAACCATAAATATGTTTGGGATTGCAAGTGACTGAAACAGCCATTTAAAATACCAACATACATTAACAAAATTACATAAAAAACAATAACATTAACATAGCATAACACATTACACCATATTCATCTAAAGCTGCAGGTTCTGGAAGACAATAAAACTAAAACCAAAAACTTTCTGGCTCTGCAAAGATTTTATATTTTGTAGCCCCTAGCCACCTTTCACCAACTCGGGGTCTTATATCAATTATCCACTGACCAACACATGGCTCAGCCACCATTTTACACAGTCTCCTAAAGGACACCATAGCAAATTGGGTCGACCAAACATTTTCACCACTACTTACTGCCTTTCAGGTTCTAAACCAAACCATGACTTCAACCAGTCGAACTGTCCCTACAAATTTTCCAAAAACGGGTGGTTGGGTAGGAAGCTTTCTCCTTAGCAGCCAGCATTCCACTGGCTTTTTCCATTCTATTCCTGGCTATGCCTTTCCTAAACTCAAAAATGTACTCTAACCCTCTCATATCTGAATTTCCTGTCCCTGTACCTATGCCATTTGTATTTGGCTCCAGGCCCATCACTACTGTTTGCAGAAAATAGGCTGTAAGTCAGTTGTCAAAAAAATAATGGAAAGCATTTGATGGGCACTCCTGCTCACTCCACCAGCCATAGAAAATGCTCATAAAACAATTTTGTTGACAATGGCCTTATAACCCTTTCCATGACAATAGTCGCAGTTGGGAGCAATTGTACAAAGCTGGTGGTCATTAGCTATGGAACCATACTGGATACTTAAAAGAATTGTAATTTATTTTTGTCCATTTTTCTCTTAGTTTAAACAGACCACAAATTGAACCAAGGGAATTGAAAGCAACACAATTAAAGTGAACCTTCCAGAAAGCTTATCAGTTGAAACTGAGCTTTTGAATAAAAAACAACTCTTGTTAAGAGCACGCATTCTATGTAATGCGCAAGTGTAACATTTACAGGTGTTTATTAGCTCTCAAGAAGATCACAATTACTCTTCCTGAAATGCCTTAATTGGCTTTTCTCCACCAAAGAACAGAGACATCCTTAATTAGGCAATTATACAGGGTCAAGCCTATAAATTACTCAATCATGTAAATCCTGGTGCTCTTGTAGGTCTTGACTGTGTTCATGAATGTCTGACACATTTCAGTCCCTCCAGAAGCCTCTCACCTTGTACAAAGATAGAACATTGCAGTCTAAATATTGCTGGGAGAGTAGCTTTCTTATGCAGACTGATGACATTATCTCATCCTAGGCAAAGACTCATAACTATGGTGGTCAGGAATTAATATAATGATAAAATGTACCAATTGTTTTTAAAATTAGTCCTTTTATTGTATTGTCCTTTTATATGTATTCTGATGTGTGAGGAAAGTCTTCCAATAGATATCAGTTACTGAAAGGTTCACTTAAATTTTGACTAAAGTATACTCTAAAGACATGTGACTTCCTTGTTTTTATATGCTGCTTTTCAATGTATCAAGTATATTGAGCATCCTTGATTACCAGCTTCTAAGATAAAAATCTCAGCCACATGGAATAAGCATTGTTATCCATCAGACAGACCTGCCTGATACATTGGATGCTTCATGGAGCTAAAGGAACAGTAATGCACAATCCTTAGACAACACACCTAAACAGGATGCACTAATAGCATATGTAAAGAGTATTTATTATTTTATATAGTATTATATACCTTGGTTTACATATCATTACAAATAAAGAAACAGCAGGGTTATCATTATCATTACTAACTTTTATTTATAAGCACTAAAATGTTATTCAATGCTATTCAATAACCCTGCATACCTGACAAGTACAAACAATGACATAGGAGAGGATCAATTGACACACACTGATAAGACATTTCGTGGGATGATCACATGGAAAAAAAAAAAATCCATCTGTATGCTGATGACATTTAAATCTATCTGTCCACCCCTGACTTGTCTCCTTCAGTCCTGGATAAGGTCTCATGCTGCCTGTCAGCCAATTCACCATGGATGTCTGACCGATTTCTGAAATTCAACCTGGATAAAACCGAACTCATCCTCCCCCCCACCTCCTCACATTCCAAATCTAACTCTGACATATTCCTAACTGTTAACAACACTGTTATTCGTCCCTCCCCTCAATTCGATTCCTCCCTCTCATTTACCCCTCACAATCAGCACATTTCCAGGTCCTGTCACTTTCACCTGCACATCTCCAAAGTCTGCCCCTACCTGTCCCCTGAGACCACCCAACTCGTTGTACACGCTCTTATCATCTCTCATCTAGACTACTGTAACCTCCTCCTCTTTGGTATTCCGCTAACCCGACTCTCTCCTCTACAATCTTCTATGAGTGCTGCAGCCAGACTCATCCATCCTTCCCTCCGCTCCTCTTCTGTTGCATCTATTTGTAGTTCTCTTCATTGGCTTCCATTTCCCCTTAGAATCAAATTCATCTCCTGTGCTTTGCCTTCAAATCCCTCCACAGCTCTTATCCCACATACCTTTCTGACCTGGTAAAAAAACACTCCCCTAGCCGCTCTCTTCACTCCTCCAATGACCTACTAATGACTTCCTCACTCATAACCTCATTAACTTCACAGCTCCAAGACTTTTCTGGAGCAGAATGGTCTTCCTCATCTTTTTCGGCTTGCTCCTACTTTCTGTTCATATAAAAGAGCACTCAAAACCCATTTTTTCAAACTTGTATACCCGTCTTCTTCTGTTTTTTGAAACCATCACTACTTCCCTCCATTACATATCCCCCTATTCTATTGTGTGTTACTCTCCCCACCTCCTAGATTGTAAGTACTTCGGGGAAGGATCCTCTCCTCCTCCTGTGCTCCTGTCTGTATTTGTCTGTCATTTGCAATCCCTATTTAATGTACAGCGCTGCGTAATATGTTGGCGCTTTATAAATCCTGTATAATATAATTAATAACACTGCAGCAGAGGCAGAGTGCACATTAATATTTAAGCTCTTTATATCTCTGGAAGATCAATAGGTATTTTTGTACTTTCTTTTCCCCAGACATACACCTACACAATAGTACTATTTTAATTACACCTTTCTATAGTTTACATAAAGATAAGAAAAACACATTTACACTTAGACATTTATATTACACTAAACCATTTCCTATAATTATTATCCATTATATTACATCTTAATTTTATTCTATGCATGCAAAGTTTTTAGAAAGAATGTGTGCGTAAGGGCCATTATTAAAAGTCTTTTGATCTATCAAGAAGAATAACTCTAGGTAAACTAGCAGATAATACATCGAATATTCAACAACCTGCACTAGAGAGGTTTAGTTAGGTCTAGTAACCAATAGTAGTACAGGATCATGACCAGGAGCGAATCTGGTCATTGGCTGCAGGACTCTCTAATCCCCTCCAGTTGAACATCGGCTGCAGGAGATGAAGAGGATGTAGAGCTCCAAATAGTGCACTTGACTAAAGGGATGCTAGAATTCTGAAATCTGCCAAACAAGGGAGAACATTAATTTCTTGACCTTTTTGGTCTTCTCTCCTACGCATCTCTGTAAACAGGGGGTGAAGGG
Source organism: Pyxicephalus adspersus (assembly GCF_032062135.1). Taxonomy (NCBI): domain Eukaryota; kingdom Metazoa; phylum Chordata; class Amphibia; order Anura; family Pyxicephalidae; genus Pyxicephalus; species Pyxicephalus adspersus. Next base: position 44,192,629 of record NC_092859.1, read on the forward strand.
TGCATTGCAGGCAAAGAGGGGGAACACCAGTATATTTTTTTGGATGTGGGAGGAATCTGGAGGACCCACAGAAAACCTGCTCAAATATGGTGAGAGGATATAAAATCTATTCAGAGTGTGTCATTGCTGAGATTTGAACCTGGGAAACTGGTGCTGCGAAGGCACGATTACTAGAACTGAGTGAAGTAAAATGGAGTTTTCAACACCGAACATTACGCATAAAGAAAATGCCTACAAAAATTAAACATTTGAACAGTGAATTATACCAAAATATTCTAATCTTTACTTTAATATGTCTGCCTTGGTATGCCTGTGTGTGCTTTTCTTTAATGTTCAGAAAATATTCAATGAACCAACCTTTCTCTCAATCTAAGCCTTTGACCATGCCCAGAGCTACGACCCATAATGGTTATTGCCCATTCTCATTAAGCTGAATGTTCTGAAAACTTTAGTTGCAAATATAAATTGCTGATTCAAGTAGGTTGCATTCCAGTCCTTTTATTTTCTAAACTTTCCTATGCTTACATGTGTCTGGCCCTAGAATCACTGGCTGTGCTCTATTTTATTTTATTTTTTTGTTCACAGAGGTCACTGTAATAAATCTCAGAAGATTTGCCGCTTTGCAGCTTTTATGAAGTAGAATCCTATGAAAGTAAAATGAGCTCTGGAATGCCAGTTTTGAACTTATTTCCCTTTTATCTTTCTTAAACAGTATTTTGCAGGAGGTACGAAGCTTTACCAACTGGATATGGGCCACCTCTTTCTACCTATCTGAATTTGACGTTGTGTTCAACTTCAAAAACATTTTTATATGACCTATAAAATTATTTATTTACAGTGTAATATTTTAACAGAGCATGTATGGCATAATCTCAGGTAATATTTCACTTGAAGCTGTCAAATAAAACAGAAAACTCTACTGGCGAAAACATTGTATTAGTAATGCTTATTCGCTGACGGCAAAATGATTGTTGATATTAAATCCACCACTGATTTCTTTTTGTGCATTTTCTCTCAACAGTATTTTTTTAATATAACTTTTCAATATCAAGAAACAACAGAGCAATGTAGGGGGTTTTGACATTAATATAATTTCCATGATCTACTATGGCCATGCAATTTTGTTTTCTAAAAGAGAAAAATTTTTTTTGAATAGGGATCAACTAAGGAGTTGAGGAAAAACATAAATCCCTTATTCGTTGCTAAATTAAAACAGGTATTCAGTTCAATTCTCAGAAATTATGGGAGAATAAAAAATAAACAATTTTTGCCTGGAAAATCCAAAGTTGGTAAGATCAAATCAATTGGAAGTCCACAGTTAAAGCCATATGCCAGCTTTTTTTTTCTTTTTTTTAATAATTGAGCAAATGACAGAAATGCTACATTTTTACTGTTGTCCCCACAGGAAAGATTATCCCTCTTTTCTACAGGCTGTTTCTATTTCGACATCATAAAAATATACCTCCATTTCCTGTGCTTGTGGTAGTCTGTCAGCCAGACAGGGGGAGAAGTTACATACTTCTATTTTCAACACAGATTTGTCAGTGGAACTGGGGAAATATTTTCTGCCCTATAGAAAGCAAAAAAGTTTTCACTAGTATGTAAAACAAAACTATCATCAGGAAAGGCAAACAAGATTTTATTATTGAGTTGGTTCACCCAATATAAAAACTACCATAACTATTTTATCATTTACCTTTCCACATAACCTTTCCACATTACCTTTCCACCTACATAAGTATTATTAAGATAATTTGGAAGATTTCAACAAAGTTTGGAGGACAGAAAGTTTAGCCAAAATAGTATTTTACAAGAATAGGTATTAGGCGAAATAACCAGAGAGTAGTTATATTTGAAATTTACCATGCACATATGAAGAAAGTAGCAATAGCATAAACAGGTACAGAATGGCAGAGATAAATCACTGCTACAAAATCAGTTATAAAAGCTGCAAAAATATAGACTATGCATAGCAATGTCCACATGGCTTAAGCACAATAATATGTGATTACATAGAATAGCCACAAGGTTGCACTTTATCAACTGACAGTGAAACAGTTCAGCAGGTCAGTGAAATAGGTGAGCAGTAGTGAAATAGTTCCCAGCCCTTATGATCAATGTTTTTCACACTGGAGTCCAGGACAACTCTGGTAGCACAGGTGAACACCTAACTTCCATGGGACCCAAGGCCACCCCACTAGAACACGAGTAATCTGGCAGCAATTTGGAAGGTACTCCTTGTAGTAGCTGGGCCTTCTGATGGCTCTTTGGTTGGTCACACACCAGTTCTGACTATGGAGGCCATTTATCTAGTTTCAGACCACTTGCCCTGCTACCTCTCATCTCATCAGGAGTGACGTCCCTGTGAGCTTCATGTATGTAAAAGGACTACAGAAATCAGAGAAAAAAAAAACAATTGAAGGAGACTGCACCCACACTCTTAGTAGGCACTCTGGAGAATCCTTTAAAGTGACAATGCCATTTCTAGTATACCACCAGATAGAGAAACCTTACATTACAGTGTGACCAAAAATGTAAATGATTCTCAGTGGCAACCATTGTATGACAATCACTAAGGCATATTAGCTGCGAATCGTCAGTCACCAAATTTAGACAATATTCCTAGTTACATTTTTATTGAATTCCACTGTGAGTTCACAAAGGTGACTGCCATTTTATTAGAAATGCTCTTGAGATCTTTAAAGAATTAAAAATGTGGTTGGTATATTTACAGATAGAGAACTTACTTATTTATAAATTTCAAAAATTAGAATTTTGTAAAGTTTCCATTGGTTCAACGTAAAAGGTATACCCCTATACATTGTCCAGTTGGAAAAGAATAGTAGGCTTTTAAATTTTTAAAAGATATTAGACAAAACTATTCTTTTAACAACCTCTCATGTTTTTAACAGTGACTGCAGAAAAGCTAAGCTAATATTTTGCTTGATTGTGGCGCCTAAGCAAAGCAATCCATTCAGTGAATCTGTGATAGCTTTAGCAACATAATTAGCCCAAGGCCTATGCTTAAAATATGTCCCTTGTTGGTATAGTCTGCCACCTTCTCTTACAGCCTTTCTCGAATGCGTTAGCCAACAAGAACTGTCTGACTGCAAAATGCAGTCAGAAGATAAATGTGTTTGTGTTTTAATGGAACCAGCTCTATTTCCTTTCCCTTCCGAATCAACACAAAAAGAAAGAATTGTTTAACTATAGTAGAAAAGATCATAGAGTGTTAAAGTTCCTAAATTAACATAAGGGCAAAACAATAAGGAAATAGAAATAATAAAATCCTGCTATAATCACAGCATAAAGTTAAAAAGGTAAACCTATTGCCAGTGTTCTAATGTATAATTATGAAACATATTTTCTATTTTACAGTCAGAGTAATAACAATTTTGAAAGTTCATGAATGATTTACAGTGCTATAGAAAATTGTTACTTTTCTATGAAATAAAAATCCAACACTAAAAGCCCTTTTTTTCTTCATTAAACTACTCCTATCCAAAAGCAATTATTTTTAAAAAATGAATTGACGCTATGTGATGTAGGCACGGCTCACCTGTCAAATTTAAGTAATGAACATTCCATTATAGTGAACAAGCTGAATGATGTACTGAAGGAGCTTGTTTTATAGGTACATCCATACTGATAAAAAGAGATCATGTAAAACTATAGAGTTGAAAAAAAAGTTCCACTGAAGTTATCTTTGTTACCACAGCAACTAGTCAGGTCCTTACTTATTTTTCTATCTTGCAGTATTTAATGTTTGCACGATAACCTTCAGGTACTTTTTTATACTTCTACTGGTATCACTCAAAACAGTATTGTAAGAATTTAGGAATTGTGTCAAGACTCGGAATATTATGAAATCATATATATATATATATATATATATATATATATACATATATATCACTAAGTGTGAGTGTCACTAAGAGTGGCAGGAAATTATATTAAAGGCTCAAGGGAAATGAAAGTGAGGATGTTTGGATAGGTTTTTTAGAAAGAAACCTGGTTCTTTAGGGCCCTGGAGTCGGCCAAGGGAGTGAAAGGGTGTGTTTCTATGCCCAACCCAATCCTGACTGGGTAAATGTGCACCTGCACTCAGGAGAGGACAGAGAGGAAATTGATCAGCAAGAGGCTGAGGGAAGAGGATCAGCAACTGTGTTACAGGCTGGAGTGTGTTTAGAAGGCAGCCAGAGGGTTCCAGGCTGAGAAGGCAGCCAGAGGGTTCCAGGCTGAAGGGAGCCAGAATCTGTTCCAGGCAAGAGAAGGGAGCCAGAGTGGGTTCCAGGCCACATCAGAGGGAACAGAGCTCCAGGAAAGCCAGCAGGCAAAACCAGATTGGAACTGTGAGTGAAACTGTTGATTTAGTGTGTGTTAGTAAGAGAGGGCACCTAGGTGAGGTCAGAGGGCCAGCCAAGCTACTGTTTGTTGTTTTGTTGTAAAGGGCTGGAGAGTGTGCTGTAACACTTGCCTAAACAAATAAAAACTGCTGTTATTTGGACTTTTGGAGTCTGCTGCCTCTAATCTGCCCTGTAAGCATCCTGTTACCATGAGCAACCCCCAGTACCATGAGCAACCCCCAGCTACCACTATATATATATATATATATATATATATATATATATATATATATTTATAAAACATTTTCCTTTCTGGCAATCCTTAACCTTTTATTATTTGGAAAGTTAGGCATTTTTTGACTTGTCTTCATGGGCATTGAAGAACATTTTCACATTTTAGACTCCTGCTTTTCCTAGTAGCTTTTTTTATTAATAAAGCCCCCAGTTAGGATTGTACTTATGCAAGTGTTGTAATAGTCAAGCACAACTTTACTAAAACATTTTACTACTCCGGTCTCTGTACTTCCAGTACAACAGTACCCCCAAACAGTGTGTGAAAAAAATCACAGGTGGCACTAAATTGGGGCAAACATGGACAAATGCCCCATTTCACAGACACCAGAGTTGGTCTGGGGTGTACCCGAGCTGTCTGGTCTGTGACAAACAGAAATTGCATCACAGCTCAGGTAGCAGGATCAGAAAAGGTGAGGTAGTTGCCATTGACTGAAACTGTAACACTATATGTATATATCAGGGTTGGAGATTTAGCTAAGCACAAGCACATGACACTGCTAAAAGTACAATAGCAGCCTGCAGCTTCTACTGATGTGTGAATCAGGCAGTCAGTCATCCATTACTTTGAGGCTTATTACTGGGACTCTAACTGTGAGTAAGACACACAGTGTGGTTGTAGGTCCACAACACTAATGGTCATAGCAACCTATGATTACTAATATGTTACCAAGGGCTTGGCAGTCAGTCAATATTCAGTCAGGAAGACTTACTACAGGAGTAAGATACACAGGACCTGGGGTGGTAGGAAAAGGCATGTCACAGCCAGCTCAGGTCTAGCATCACAAGCCAACATACATCAGCAAGCAAAAGTCCAGCAATGGCCTGTTGGCATCACTTACACAAGGTGCTGAAGTCCAGCATCTATGATCTAGGTTCCGGCATCACCAGGCAGAAGTTAGAATTTAGTAAAATTTATATTAGTACAATAATTGCTTAAAAGACATTTATAGGGTACATTTTTTAGCCTTTCCTCACAGATAAGGTAAGACAGGTAAGTAGAAGCAACACAGGTGGTAATTACCTTGCATTGTGAAAGTTATGGGAAAAGTATAAGCCATAGAAAAAATATAAAGGCTACTACTGCAGACCTCTATGCCTGGTAGTCATGCTCATCCCTATGGTACAATAGTTTAAATTACTAACCTTCAGATCCAGTATACAGCTATTGCTTTCTAAGATTCCTCTAACCTTCCTGATCCACACACTTACAGCTGATAAGTTGATAAGAAACTAATTTATGTAAAATATTGTCGGAATTGTTTTTTTTTTTTTTATACAAGACATTTTTGTCTTCTGACTTTTTAAGTTAGGTAAAAACTTCCTAAACAGTATTATTTGGAGGGTGGGGATACTGTCAAAGAGACCTTTAGGAGTTTTCCTAAGCAAAGAAATCAGGACAAAATACAATTATTTACAATGAGTTCATAAGCATCAGTTTGTCACTTATTAGCATTGCAAGGCTTGCACTTACAATAGTTTTTATCAATCAAAAACATTTCTGTAAATGTGACCCTTTCTATGCACAATTGGTCTGGGAGACTGTTGTAGCTTTAAAGAAAACATTATAAGAATAAGAAACATGATTGAAGCATGTCTTAAGATTTTTTTTTTAATTGCAATAAAAAGTATGTGTGGGGGTCTAATAATATTATAATAAATACAATATTAGTGGGTCTCCCACTGGGGCACAGCAAACACGTGAGAATACCCCCCAATACATAAATGGTCTTCTGAGACCTGGAAGGGACAAAATGTGTAGCTCCCTTCATTTAGCAAAACCAAGTAGCATTATGCATCTGGTAAAAGGGCTCATTGGGACATAGGGCTTCATCCCCGCAACATGACTCCAGTGTTCTTAGGGTCTGTGAGCAGGAATCCTTTTAGAATCTGAACGACCCTATATTAAGGATTTCCTTTCATATCCACACCCTCACCCAAGGTAATGGGCACAGGGGTCCTGTCCTTATCCATTCTCAAAAAGGTCCAAGTGAAGTCAAATCTAGAAAGAGGCTAAATTGATCTTTTTATTGTCAAAAAGCTAGTTCAGATAAGACCTTGGCCACAATTACAACGTCTAATATTTTTCATGGCATTTTTAATATAAATTTCCCATTGTAATATGTCCATTTTTTTTCTGAAATGGTATAAAAGCTTATGTCAAAAGAACGACCCCTATCCCTGCTGGCCACTTCCTGGGGGAAGAATAGTTACATAGTCAGTTAGAAAAAGTCAGGTTGAAAAAGTCCATCAAGTTCACACCCTAGGGAAATAAACATATCCCAGATAAAAACCCTATAGACATAGTTGAATCAGATAAAGGCAAAAAAACCCTGGGTCAATTTGCTTTAAAAGGGGAACAAAAATCCTTCCTGATTTAGGAGCAATTGATCAGACAGGTTGTAAAATGATCATAATAGCTATTTCAGATAATACAATTCCATCTCATCCCATTTGCAATATCTACTAGCACTGTTTATTCCTAAAATCCAAACCCATAGGAAATTCAGCAATGACAAAGACACAGGAAACCATCTTCTGAAATCTATAGCTAGCCTTACAATTAAGCTTTCTATGTACCTTACAAAAAAATCAAGACAAATATTAACTCAGCAAACACTCATTTGCAATGGACCATTGAACAAGGACAACATTGCCAATTTATAGATATTTTATTCTTTCTTCTAACAAAAAAATGTTACATTTAATGAAGTCACATGGTGTAAAAATGTTAAGTGTCTGTTCTGTCTGCATTTTCTAAAGTTTGTTGTTGTAAATAACACAAAAAAAGTTATATTCTTTTCAGTTTTGCTTCAAAATAATCTGAAAAGACCAAAGCTATTGCTACTGCAATTAAGGGGGTTTTTGGAGCTTCATACACTAGCTTAAAGCCACTAAGGTTCAACACAAGCTGACCTGTTATGTTTCTTGCTACAAACATTTTCAAAACGTACATTGCTAGTCACATATTAAATCTTTGTTACCCAAAACAACCAATAAGACATTTTATTTCACAATTCAGTCAACAATGTAAACAAAGTATCAAATTTGCTCCAGTAAATCAAGCTCCTGCTGCTTTTTCAACATATAGTAAGATATGAACAAGACCTAGCTTAATCCTTAGTTCAAGCCAATTAAAGCTTTACGGGACCATACATCAACCAAAAGTAAGCATGATAATTATAGTTTAGCCAACTTAAAAACAAGCATCTAGTCAGAACTAAGGTATGAAAATGTGTGTGTTCTTGATAGATATATCCGTAAAGATGAATTAAAACTACTCTGGGAATGCGGCTAAATACACAATCGAAACAAGCAAGTAACCAAAAGATTTGTCCTTTTGTCCAAACACGTTTGTGCTTCAAATACATCTGCAAGAGATGCAGAGATAGGAGGATGTAATACAAAGGGTTCAAACATTGCAGCATGAACAGAATCTGTACATTACCTCACTATTACCTTAGACATTGCTGAAGAGACAAAAGTTCATTCTCTTACACAAGGTGACAACCGTTAAGGTATAGTGATAGTGATTCCAATGGGGTGGTGGAACATTTCTCAATTGCAAAAAAACTGCCCCAAAGTTGAATAACATATAATACTTCCTTTTTTAAATACTTGATTAGGGTTACATTGACTTTAATATGTTGTAATTGCGTTTAAACTATTTACTTTAAGGTTTATTTTGCAGTACAATGCATATATACTTCACAAATTCATTATTGATGTGTCTTTAAAAAAATCTAAATTTGGAATAGTTCTCACATCCCTCTTTTTAACACTAAGTCCAAATAACAGATTTTTTGTATGTGTGAAACAAGCATACATTACAGTACGAGGGAATTCTTGTCAACATAAAACCTCAGAAAAGTAAACCAAATGTCGCCTTCAAAAACCTGTCACATTGATTATTTTGCTTCTCCTGGCTTTTAATTAAAATATATTTAAACCTTGCAGAGCATATTGAATAAATTCCCATTACTCCAGTTCCAACTTGAGAATACTAATCATTTGTCACACACAGAGCAAACTAACTTTTAAATATGATTGCTTTCATTGGGAAAAATGTAGGTTATGGTTAACTATGATTGGGCTTGTTCTCCATATGGTAATAATACATTCTTTATCTTTTTCAGAACATGACTGAATTATTATAGTAGATGTATAGTATGCGTGATGGTAATTTGCAGGGATGACACAGTATCATTTTCCTTTATAATTGCAATTTTTTAAAACTATACACATTCTATAAAAAGTAGTATGGTGTAGAAATATTAATACTATAGGCTTAAAGTGTTTTTGTCCATTCAAGGCAAATGAAAAGATTTGCTTTAATGCTCCCCAATTACACATTCATTTGCTTCCACTTGTACCAATCAGTTTCCGGGGACAGGGGCAGAATGACATGTGTAAGCTCCAACTAAAACCTACAAAACACAGACACTTGGACAATGCTGGGGAAATGACTAAGTACCAGCACTGTCATAAGGTCTTAGTCACACGTTCCTAATCTTTGAAAGTACCACATATTTCCTAGAAGGCGAATAGAGCAATGAGGAACCAAAGGAAAGATAACTTTTTTTTGTTTGAGAAGGAGGCCTCTGTATTGAAAGTAATTTTTTGGAGGAATAACACAGTTGTATTTGTGTACGTCACATAGTGATGCATACACAAACGTTTTACAGGAAACTAGAGAAAATCTTTCAGCGAATTGCACATACTATATAATAAGGGTTGTCATTGTCATATCATACACTCTTTTTAACTTTGAAAAACAAATATTGAAAAAACATGAAGGTCAGTTTAAATTCTCTAAAATGTTGGTTACCTGCCTTTTATGCTGTTTCAATGGTTTTAACAATTTATGAAGCACCGACTTGCAACAAGTATACAGATCAAGAATTTTGAATTCCTCAAAAATTGATAACATGTCAGGATTCTGTAAGTAAGTGTTTTAAGAAGCCAAAGTCAGACAACAGGTATATAATATGGGTCCTTTGAATTGTAGGTCAACAATAGCAGTCCCTTGTTTCTTCAAGTACAGTTTTCCATTTATTGTCTTTTTACATATTGAGTGCCTCACTGCAGTATCAAACAAATAGTGCTAGATAGTGCTAGTACCTAGAACTGCCTTTATTATTATTTAGCTTTCTATAGGCCCAATTACAGCAGCACTGACACTATGATAATACGTTGTGTGTGCCAATTCAGATCTTCTGCACTTCACACTGTATTTAACTTGGAGTAGAATTAGAAAAAATGTTAAGGATGATGTCTCTATATATGCATTGATTTGGCTTCATTGTAGTGTCATCAAGTTGGTGACAAAGCTGTTTTGCTTATCTAGTAAAAAGTGAGGTCACCAAATTTATTATATGTTGTGTTACTAGTAACTTAATTTAAAGATTGCTGGAACAAAAATACAATTTTTTTGACAGATAGGACATTTCACACATATATTTTTCAACTTTGTATTTACATATATAACTAAAAGGCATGCATTTACATCTAAAAAAATATGTATACTCATGGGAAAAGATTGTCTGTTTAACATTATATCTTTAGTATGTGGGAACCTTCAGAGAGGAGAAACCCATTATTAGCCAGATAGCAACCAATCACTGTGCATTTTTTTTGGCCTATGACAATGTTTGGTGCCTTTTAGGGGACTTTTGGCACAAATTAAATATGTTGAAAATTTAGATAAGTGGCCCCCACCATGTATGTTGGGAGAAGCTAGGGGAGTCAGGTAGGTCAGCCCTCCAAACCACTTGGGAGCTGAAGTTTCCCAGTAGCTATGGATTTGACTTTAGCAGGAAGAAGCTAAAGCATGGGTCCCAAAAAACAGATACTTAAGACAGGGCCCCATTAGCACTGAATTTGGGGCTGTCATTCAAAAGGGGACCCACTCCAGGGAAGAAATGCTTTACTCTTCACTTCACTATAGATTTAGAAGTTTGGTGAGGATGATAAAGATCAGTATAGACAGTATAGATTTCTTTTGGATGTGAATCTCTGCTACTTTACCCTCTCTCCATATGTGTCTGAGTTAACATCAAACCCTTAAAACGATGGTGGACAAGCCTTTGTAAGTTTCCTATGCCACACTACTAGGAGGGACCCGAGTATAAATTGACTGCCTCTGCTGAGCTTCCACTGCTTCACTAAACTTACACTTGCGGTCCTGTTCCTCTCCAAGACTTTGGCAACACAGTGATGGAAAAGCAACAGACTTTAGGCTGTGCTATTGAGAAGGCTTATGACTATCCAGATCAGGTACTTACACTGTTTCCATTTATTATTTTATATTAGTAGGGTCAAAAGGGTTCATTTTTACTGGGGTTGTTTCCTAAAAAAAATATGTTTACTAAAAACAATGCAGCCATTGGTTAAGGGGTTGGGGTTTTTCACACATACTTAAGTTGAGTATTATGACCCCAGATCGTCAAAAATTTAACACTTATCGATACAATAATTAATACATAATTAGACTTTACTCCCGAGCTGGAGGTATTTTTCAGCATTTTACTTAGAGGTTCTATAAATGTGAAAGTAAAAAAAAATATTTTATCTGAGATTATCATTAAATACAAACAGTAAAAGCTGTCACAGACTGAAAAAAAAAACATTTTGTGCTATTAATGGGATCAGAATTTATTTCCTATTAAAATTATAGCCTAACCTGTTCTAACCTCCAGAATGGCTTATTACTATATTATAGAAGGCATGTTCATAAGCCTCCCACAGGAAGTCATTCTTTAGAGAAGCCATTAGCAAACGTTAATAGCAATTTAAGCTATTGACCATTAGCTGTCATTAATAGAGTCCATAATTTAATGACTAAATGTTACTTTTTATTTATGAGAAAATGCATGTTTTTAAAAAGCATGTTATATTCAAGTTAAAAAAGAAGTTGCATTTTTGTAGTGAAGGAAAGGTACAATGAATAGATAAAACTAATTGCCTGCATTCTATTTTGCAAAAGAGAACAGAGAACTTTCTTTATCAAATAGCCTCTCAAACAGAATTCACACATTCCAATATATATATATATATATATATATATATATATATATAAATTTATATTTATGCTGTATATACACAGTGTCACACTTATCTCTTCCTTGCTAAAGCGCAGACGCCTTTCTCCTGGGCATGCAGGCAGTTCTGACTACGCTCCCAAGTTTTATCAGCTTCACCGGCCAATCAGAAATTAGCCTCTTCACCATCCCTGGTTATTTAGTTATCTCAGACACTGCACTCCATATTTGTGCAAAGTGTCCCCACTAGTGCCGAGCCCCTAGTTCCATTGATCTAGTTTCTGTACACCTGTTGTATCTTCTGTCTAGCTCCTGCATTAACCCCTCGTTATCCAGTCTTTTGGTTCCCAGCCAACTTCCCTGTGCTGTTCCAGTGTTCCTGTCTGTCTGTGGATATCCCTGAGTCTCATGTGCCTCCTGTTGCTTCCAGTGTCTCCTGTGTTCTCTGTGCCCACAGTGGCCCCTGTGTCACTGTTGTCTGTCTCCTGGATCCCTGGAAATTGACCCCATGGCTTGACCCCCTGACTTCTCTTGCTTGCAGCCTGCCTCGACCCTGGCTTTTCTTGACTATTCCTCTGCTTTGTGATTTGGTACTGTGCTTCCTATTGCCCACCTTGGTGTGCCAAAGGACCGCAACCTGGCAGTAACCAGTGGCACAACATCCTCACCACTTGAGGCTCTGGAGAAGACCTGGTTAAAGCTTAGTCTCTGCGCCTTGGCCCTTTTCAGGGCTCCCACCACCTCCATGCATGCAGTAGCACCCCCTAGTGGTCCTGTGTTTCCAAGCGTGACACACAGCATATATATTCTTAGCTACATATTCATTGGGAAGAATGAGGGGATAAAGTTAGGGGATATGATTCAGAACACCTCTAAAGAATACATTTTCAAAATACTAATATCAAAATGTAGCTTTGGAGATCCAAATATTTTTATTTTTTAATGCCACTTAGTATTTACAGGCATTCACATTAACTTTTCAGAAAAGTGTTTGCCAGGGTTGTGCATTTTTGGGTTTGTTTATTACCTAAAGTTGACCCGTTTATTACTGTGTTAGGTTGTATTCCAAACACAGTAGATGGGGATCCTGTTGGAAGTTACAGTTCAGGGGCCATTGAGCTGCATTGATCATTTTCTTCCATCTTTCACAGTGAACAGTAAATAAAGAAGTTATGAAAGGATAGTTATGGATACTAAAGTGAACAGCAGCTATGATATAGCTTAAAGAATTAAGCATAAGGAGCGCACAGTTAGGCATCATCACAGCATATCGGTCCATGATCCTTTAGTGATGAAGCTAGCAACCCATTATAGTTAAATGTAAAACACAAACTTGCTAAATATCTTAGTAAAATATGTAATATATTTTAGTAAAACTGTTACATAAACATATAACTAAAATAATATATTTTAATATGAGTTTACAACATATTTCTCCAAATTAAAATGAAATGTGATTAGGCATAAAACAGTTTGTTTAAAGATAAATATAATCAAACATAATGTTATGTAAGTAAATGTCCAAGACATACTGTGCCTTTCATGTACATCATGTGTGTAATGTGATGAATTTGGCAAAACAAAAATAAGCAATAAAACTAAAATTATACAAACAAAACAACAAATACCAGCAGTCTGCAGTCTATGTGAAGCAGTGCACATAAATATGAAGCAAACAAGAACAGCATAATATGCATACAAGAGCTTACCTAAGCCAACAAATTGATTCAGTATCCAGAATCATGAATAAAACAATAATCATGCCTTAAGGATAAAAAAACATAAAAACAGTGAGTGTACAAAGCAGATTATGAAATGAAGACTACCCAGTGTTTTGAGGCAGGAAAAGTGTGCCTAACCCCTTCCTGTCAGTTTAAAGATGAACTAGGTAAGCTCCCCACTGAAGTATGTTTTCCTGCAAACACATTTGCCATTTTTTAACTGAAAATCAACCAATATGCATGTGGTTCTAGGTTGGTGTTATTATTAGATTGGGAATAATATGCTTATTGTTTTATTCTGCTTGGTTTTAATGGCATTTCACATTCTGTCTGTTGTGAATCCTACAAAGTAATACACCATGCAAAATGAAAATGTAAACCCGGTGGTGGTCTTGGTGTCCCACATCTCGTCAGTTATTAATGACAATAATGATACTCAAATAGAACAAATAACCAATGTGCAATCTCCAATTTTCTTTATTGGGTCAGCCTCCAGACCTATGCTATTTTTCCTCGGAAAGTAGCAAATCTGTGTTTTCTGTCACATCACAAACCCCTCAAATCCAATAATCAAGAACTCTTCAAACAGAGGAACAATTTTAAAATATTTTGTGAATCTATTTTTCTACACCCACCTTGTGTCTAAAGGCAATCCTCATTTTCACCCAGCTTGATACTAGCCACTGGCAGTTTAGGCCATGGTGGTGTGCAAAATTCACATTTACAATCTCCTAAACCTGCAGGAAATCAGAACTTTTGAATCAATTTTTGTTTCCAAACAAGGTACCCCAGGCTGAAATCTTTTGATTTACAACTTTCTTAATGCGTCACATGACAATGCCACTGCGCTGATGTCCTTTCACTGTATCACAGTAGATCACTGGTGGACCAATCAATAGACAAGCATTGTGTGAATAGCATTTTTATGTAACTTTTGTAGATCTAAGAAACATTTTTTCTTTTTTTAATTGCATATATCATTTTAGAGTATGATTCATACTTATAGTTTAGGAAACTTTTAATCCATTTAAAAAAATGATGATAAATGTGAGAAAAATGTATGTAACCTAATTCATTGCTCCAGAAATTGACTATCAAACATAAGGAAACAAAATCCAGTAAAACAACATTGTCAATGGAGAACTAATGAGGGTTTTTAAAAAGCTCTAATTGCTCAGTTATCATATCAGCAGAGTCTTTGTTATATGAGGCTGTCCCTGTGGTGAATATTCTGGGCATATTATCTATATTTTCTGCTGCATGATACTATAAATATAAGTCAACATGCAAATGTGTGTAAAATTACTGTAATGTCAAATCTGACTTTTTACAGGATTATCTCTGAAAATGCTTCCAAAGCCCAACTTATCATAAGTAAGTAATGCATCGTGTTAGAAATCAGTTTAGCAGAACTTGGCTTTAAAAGCACTCAAATCTCAAAATATTTCTTTGCTTAATTGACTGAAGCGTATAAAAAATGTACTCTGGTTCTTGGCATGGAAATGCACTAGAATTCACAAATTTTATTTTGTATTATGGTAAGGGAAAAGAAAAAAAAAAGAAACTCTTCTAGGCTTGAGCACATGGGTATTCCAAAAATCCCAGAATATCCATGGATAGCCCATAGAGGGTAAAGAAAAGCAATAGAAGGGGTATAGTTACATTATGACAAAAATATATTTTAAAATGTGTTATATTTTATTATTAGTGTTGGTGTTCGAATTCCGGTTGTCCTTATATTCGACCTGAATATTGCTGTTTGAATTCGCATAGACCACACCTGAAAAACACAGGATTCTAAAGCGCAAATTCGTGTGTAAAAAAATGTGTTAAAAAAAATGTTAAAGTAATATATTGAATTTGTGTGATTTGTGTAACTAACTTTTATTTTTTTAAAGGTTATCCCACAATGCACAGCCGTGGGAATCCTCCTGTTAGTGTGGGATCCCAGGGCACTAGAGGTTAAATGAGGACAAGTCCCCCCATGCATCACCTCTAGTGGTCTGTGATTGGCTGAGGAAAGGTAAACCCTTATGACAGCTCAAGAGTCATTTTCTTTGTTTGATGTGATGTGAACTGTGGGCATAGATGCCTTTGTGTGTTGACCATTGGAAGCTGTGAAATGGCAGACAATGTGGCCAGTCGGGTTAGGCAGAGGAAATTTTCATTTGTTTGCACACAGATGCACAGGCGGCTCAGGTGAGAGTACCCGGCACTGTGGCACCACCTGGAACCACAGAACCATGGTTTGTAAGTAACTGGGGCTCTTTTAAGCAGGACCATTTACTTCTCCTGTGTTTTATTTTGCATCTGTCAATCTTTTGCAACCCTAATATGTTGGCACTATAAAAATACAAGTAAGTTATCATAAAAATAATAATAAAATAAAGATTGACAAATATATATATATATATATATATATATATATTTAATAATAAAAATTAACAAAAATGTTAATGTCTCTGCATGTATGTGATTACACACTTACTTGGTTGACACATATTCCTGAATAAGAATAATAATTCTAGAACAATCAGTTGTGGTTTACTCTAAGCTTTTTTGGCTTTTAAGGCTTGTTGGGATTTAAGGCTATGGACAAATTTGGATACAGTAGTATCTCACAGTTTTTACACATCAGAGCATATTTTTTGTTTTATTATTTTTATTGGAGGAAACATTGTAACTGGGATAAACCAAAAAGATAAGTATACAGTGATTATTATATTGAAACAAAACATGGTCATTTGGGTACATATACTGACTATGCTGAAACGTTGTAACAAAAAGCAGTAATACTAATAAAAAGCTGTGATAATATTAGGACATATTCATAACTTCCATCTGTCAATCAGGAAGTAAAGGAGGGTCATATCACAGCATATTATAATATGTTTATTACTTTACAAACATCTGACATTTTATTTTATAGGAACTTTTAGTAAAAAAAATACACAAACACATATATTATATAGCTAATATAGGATGTTGGTAATTTATTTATTCATATTTTAGACTCTATGCACTTTAAACACAGAAGAACAGAACATGCTTAAAAAATGCAGTTCAATGTAACATGTGGCAAATTCAAACACAAAACACCAGGGTACATTGTACAAATGCCCAGAACATATTTTTTTATTGTCTGTGTCCCTGTTCCAGCAATTTTGATCATTTCCTTTTTTCCTGTCCCAATAACTGGAAATGTGGAAACTCTACTCAATGACTACAGAATCAGCAACAAAGGACTTATAGGAATTAAAATGTTGTATACTTTGTCCAAAATGGAGAAAAAAGTGCCTAGTAGTGATGACCTCCAATAAATCCAAGTAGGTGTTCCTTGTTTGCCAAGCATTGTAGAATGTTTCTGGGCAAAACCTCTGCGCACTGGTACTGCTGTGACTGAAAGAAAAGTCCTGAAATTTTCCTGAAAAATGAACTGTTATTACAAGTAAAAATGTATCACATACAGTTTTATATTGAGATTTTACTAGAAAATGCCTATAAATCTAAGTTTTCCATAAGAAGGATACTAGGCAATACCTGATGTGAATTCACATTACTTCTATATAAAAACCTGCTGGTTCCCTACCCCCGAAACCAACACTATGTAACTCCAGGCTTCATGATAAGAATCATCCCTACTACATGATGCAGAACATTTTAGGTTGTTTCCTAACAGTGATCCTTTGTGACAATGAGGGAAAGATAGGTGACCATTTTGCGTTTGAAAACTTCTCACAATACATACTTTGGACATTGAGGTTTTTTAAGGGATTTTGGAACATACTGTAGCTACATTTTGTTGCAGAACCTAAAATACCTAAACCAGGAGGTACCTAATATATAAGATGCTAAGACATTATAACATTCTTTGTTTTTATTGTGTCAAGTTTCCCGTTGTGACACTTTTAGGTGTATAGAATAAACAAAGTTGGTTTCAGAAGTTCTCAGATACAGTTATTCTTCCGATGTACATTTTCAGCATACACTTTCATAACTATATTCTCCCTGTTCCTAAGCGAGCATTGGCCATGCAGCTTTTTCTGGGCTGGGTTCCACAATCACCTAACCAGGGAATTTTTGGCAAAGTACTGTGAACACACTTTGGCATAAATAAATCGCTGTTTAGCTAATTAAAATAATGCAACTCAGCAGTAAAGCAAATAGTCTTCACTTGATTTTGTGTTAAACAGCTGCGGGGCTCATCAGTTGCATTAGTAATTTATTTCTGCAAAACAGTTTTAACGGCCCAAAAAACACATCATTCAGTTGCTTAAAACAGACTTCTTTTTATGTCCTCTGGATTAATCTGCTATGTTAATGTAATGTGTTCTATAAATAAGAATACACATAAGGTGAATAGTCATCTTATGTCTAATGGTAATGTGTCACAAGTGTGTGTTTGAGGTATATAGTTTGCACTGCAAAACAATGTCAAACAACAGCAGCAGTAAATAAAAAGGCCTAGTATATTTCCTTTAAAAAAAATATCACAAATTAAAGAATGATAGAGCATGCTTGATTGCCCAGGTCCTAATTTAGTGGAGTATGCTAGAACCTAGTGACCTATTTCTTTTTCCTTTTTAAAGTAGGTTGTATTACCATATGCTAGGCATAATGGAATTGCACAGTGTTGATAGTAAAAGTAATGGTGTTAAGTCTTTAAAAGTGCTGGACTTGAAAAATGTTTGATGATTCATTTTGTAATCCTTTAACCTGCCGAGAGGTAACCCCGAATATGTAAAAACAACGAAATAGAATAATAAAGCCTTGCCTGATCCGCTGGCGTCCCTCTCCGCGATCCCCGTCTTCATGCTTCCTCCGGCCGGCGTCCTCTGCATCCAATGAGTCATCGGGGAGTTTGCAGTGACGTCTGGGCATGCGGACGTTCCGTTCTGGAAGTGGCAGGAATTTCTAGACTCCTTGTATTGCATTCAAAACAAAATAACTGTATTGAATGCAATACATTGGATTTATATGTGTAAAAGCAGTACATTGTCTTTCAATCACATTTATTTTACAGTATAGTATAACAGTATGAGTATAATATTTATTTATTTAAAAAAAAAAGATTTTTTTATTTAATTTATTATTTTGACATGATTTTGTGTTTCAAAATTTTTTTATACTCATACTATTATATTATACTGTAAAATACATTTTATGTACAGCTTTTGGACATATAAATCCGGACAGAAATGAACCACCCAGGAGGTTAATGTAAGCATGATTATTAGGCTGCTTCTTGGACCATATTTACCTGCCAACCACTGGCGGACCTGATATGAAAACTTCAACAGCAATAGAAAGAAAAGTGACCAAAAAATGGATCAGAAAAAAAAAAAAAAGTTTAGGTATGGTACAATTACTTTTTTTTGATTTCGTGATCAGCTTTCCTATATAAAGAGTTACACATACGCCTTCTTCCTCTGGGCCAAAAAGAGCAGCCCAGTGCTTTCATCAAACTTTTCTGAGCAATATTTTTGACTCATAAAACTGAATATTCCCTTGCAAGTCCTCTGAGCTTTTTAGGAGCGTTAAAAGAAGATAGTCTGTTCAAATCGTCCCATTATGCTGCTACTATATGAAAGGTCAATATAATGCACAAGTAACAAATGGAAAATTGTAATAATCAGTAAATTGGTAAGGTTTGTATCTGGCAATCAATTTCCTGAATGTTTTTGGAACTTTCATTAAAATAAAAAACTGACACTTATCTTTACTTGAACAGAGCCCTGAATCCCTCCACAATTATATTTGATTCAGTCTTGCACGGTCCTGGATTCTTTCTTCATTCCAGCGCGAAGGAACAAGCAGGCTCTGCCATCTTTGTCCATCTTCCCCCTGATTCTGCTTATGTCACGATCTCAACTGTACAGATGCGAAATCAGGTGACGTTTCTTCCTGTAAATGCAAATAAGTGCAAATTTTAATTGCATTATTATTTTTTGCGTCAAAAGCCCCTTCTGTGCATGCCCAAACTTTAAGGAGAAACCTGAAGCCTACTAGGATATGTGATGTAGGTATCCCAGGAGGCCGCTGGCTTTCCATTTATTTTAAAAAAAGTGTTTAGGGAAAAACCAACAGATTTTACCCTTTTATATGAATTAGAAAATTAGAATTAGCATAACAAGAGGACATGTCCTAGCAAAATCTGATGCTGTTTCTGAATACTCCTCGCACTAGTAAAATAGTAAATGTAGGGCACAGGACCACCTTGCACCCACAGAAGAAAATTAGGACAATCCATCATTTATTTCATCTATACAATGGCATCATCATATGGCACCTACACTAACCAATGCTTTGAGTTCATACACCTGCAAGCTACATTTTGGCCTGTAAATTTGGAATTCATTTTCATACTATGTATCTGTCTTTTAATTGAGTTTTAGAAACCTTCAGCTGGAGTTTAGCTACAAAGTTTGAAAAATAATGCACATTTAAATCCATTTATGAGATTGCTTTGTATCTTGTAATGCAATGTCTAGTATGTATGACTGCTGAATATGTTTCAGTTTAGCCTTTCAAACACTGTCAAGGATGTTCAGCAATTATATTACATGTGGCCCCTGACTTAATAAGCATTTGTAACACTGAATCTCCAATTCTGAGTTGAAATTTTCCGGCATGAAAAATGTCAAGAGCAAATATGTATTCATCATCTGATGAATTGCCTGTCATCTTTGTTTTCATTTAATTAGCATTAGCTCAAGATTTTACCAGCAGAAATGTCTAAGATCTTTGAAATTGTAAGTACCTGTTTTTAGGCGTGTTTCATAGAATGGAATGAACAAACATCATTGCCTTGCAGTTCTCTGTCGTCAATTTATGAGTTTACGGTTGGAGATAACAGAACTTCCCAAAACCTGTTCAGCGTACATTTTAAACAATCTGTGTCTCCATGCTCCATTCTAAAATTAAAAAGTATTTTACACATAAATTTTTATAACATTTTTGATTTAAAGTCTAATCCCTCTCCCATTTCTTAAATAAGCCAGATCATTCATTATTTGTTCCTCACATGCTCCTCCTCCTGCTCCAACTCATATTTGAAAAGTTTTAGCAGCAGAGGCAGTTCCATAAATCTAAAGTAAGTAGTCCTGGTCTTCATTGACAAGCTTCACAATTATAATAGTAATGCCCCCAGCTCTCCTCAATGTCGGCTCAAACCATATTGGCTTCACATATTTAGTTTGTTGTGAACAAATAAGTATTTGGCATTTTGCAAAGTAATGGAAATTGGCACTGGCCAGATAGAGAATACTTTGACATAGGTGGTCAGCTTGAATATCTGTTTCAATATAAGAGAACAAGGATGGCCCACTTTGGTGCTTAGATTTGTTGGTAATATATAGTGACCTCTAGCACTGTGCAACTGAGTCAATTTGAAATCTACAATCCCAAAGAGGAAATCTCTGTTTCAAAGTATTCTAATGCCTCATGGTCTAATCTAGGCCTGCAGGGGCATCAAGGAGAACGAGCATTCTTTAAACACTATAGAAGGTTAGGACTAAAGTAAATCTTTAAAAATAAGTGATCAGGCAGGTCTTTATAGCAGGAAGGGACAGGCAATGAAATAAAATGTACTTACCTGCTTGATTTCTGTCTTCATCCTGTTGTATCCTAGCTCTCCCTGTGGGTGTCAGGACTGAATTAACAACCACGTATCCACGTGAAATATTCGCCGGGGGGATGAATCATTTACTGCTATTGAAACACATGGACCTGGAAGATTCTGCACCAGGAAATGTTTCAGGGAATGTCAGATTAACTGCTTTGTAAATAGACCCCTTTGTGTTAACATGAACTGTTTTGGTGGCATCTTTAGAATAGAATTGGTATACTGTGGAGATATGTATACTACCTAATGTGAAAATATTCCCTTTAATAATTCAGGATATGATTTATTCTTACACTTTTAAAGCAGTTAATCTCATCCACTCATTTTGAAGTGGGTGTAGCTGAACTTCTTCTATTGCTTTGGTATGTCTTGCCTGCATGTCATGCTTTCAAATAACAATGTAAAGACCTTCTTTCATAAAAATAAAATGCTATTTTATATTGCTTTTTTTTGGTATACCACTGGAGGAAGACAGTAAAAAAATGTATTAATAATTTTAATTCCATCTTCTGGTCTAATCCATTTGACTTTTATTTTTCAGAACGTTGACATTTTGTCTGAATATCAATATTAGTCACTTCATTCACAGCTGCCTAACTTATCATCAGATTACTCACCTTTCTAATGATCAGAGAGGTGTTAATATTTTCCAGATTTTCTACTGAATAAACTCCTAACATTTTTATAAAGTGGATATTATTTTGCTTTATAGAAAGTGGTTGCTAGTTTTATCTTTTTAAAAAATACAAGATCCAGGGTTTGCCCCCTAAGAGTTACAGCCAGTTCTTTAGGTGTTCTATCAGGTAACCATTCCCCGAAAGGGTTTAAAATAAATCTGTAATAGTAAATTTAGAATACGGAATTGAAGGCGGAATGGAAAGTGAGGAAAGAAAGGAGATATGGGCTACATGTTAACCAGTAAGAAAACTGATTACGTTGTAATATACCACATAGTTAAAACTCTAGCTTGATATCATAATTTGCTGAAGTACTGGGTATCATTTGTTGCTTTTTAAACTATTTTTAGGGTTTGAGAAGGATTTTGCCATTCGCACCTTTTTAGCATTTTGTTTTAGTGTTTTAGTGATTGTTTAATGTTTAAGTGCTAAGTTTCCTTCCGGTCTACATTGCACTTGCATCTGCACCAGCTGCAAATTGCTCACTGCCCATGCTGGCTTCACCAGGGTCATATGAGATGACAATGAAGAAGCAAAATGTAGAAGCTCAGTTAGGAGGCAGTTGTCACTCCTAATGCCTGAATGCAGACCATTATGACAAGATCAGAAGTTTCTTTTAATGAAGATTTAAAAAGACTAAAAAAAACATTTGAAATTGCAAAAACATGCCAAAGCTTATATGTTTTTTTTGTGTTTATGTCTACTTTAAGTTTACAAATCACCACCATACATTGGAGTGAAGGTTTTAATATGATCATTGTGGTTGATTTTCTGATACAAATACTATGTGTTCACTGGCTATTCAGTGACCATGGCATGAGAATAGTATCTGCAGCAGACTTTATTAATTTATGTTATTTTTATTTCAGGCCATTGACTAAAATTGTATGGGACATAATTTTAAGTGTCACACATCTAAGTTAGGTACACACACACACAACCATTTTTTGTCGCCTCATTTTATTGTTTTATTTTATTGTTTTCTTTCTCATTTTAAATCTAAACCAAAATTTTTTTTTTATTTCAGACAACTGCATGTATGATAGCTATACTGAGTTATTTGGCTGTTAAGTTTTGTAACTGCATTAATATGTTATATCATCCTTCAACATAATTGTTTGTATTTTATCTTTTTTTGCTAATAAAAAATATATATAGCACAGTTCCCTTCAGGGAAACAAGAACACAACATTTTCTGGTAGCAGTCAATATTAAGCACTGTATTATCAGTTATAAACATAACACACTAGAACAGTCTTCCTAATATGTAACAGTTATCAGTGAGCAATACAAATGTTAAAATGACAGCGGATTGAAATCTTTTCATACAATGAAGAGGAAGGAAAGATTATCTCTGGCAAAGTATGTGTAGATAAAGACATATTGGAAGTTGCCAAGAATAAAACAAATTGCGGTGGCCCAGATGGGAAGATATGGCAGAAACTGGAAGATTTTAAAGAAAAGCTGTTACGCGTAAAAACGAAGATTTAAGTGTAAATATTGCGGGCAGACGTGTCTTTAAGAAGGACAGATTATCATTATGTAGGTAATTTTGCAGCATAGCCAGTGCCATAAACCCATGCTACCATAAAGCTTGCAGTCTCAACTTTCTTTTATAGGCACAAACTGAGATTAATCAAGTTGTTCTTTTAAACTTTTTAAGGACTAATGCAACTTTTTACATTTACACTGCAAGACCAGTTATAGCTGTTATTATTAAGGTAACAAAGCATTTTACATACCTGTACCTGTGTTGTTTGTTCAGGAATATTTTCTTATTGTATATTATTTTATAATATACAATATATATATATATATATATATATATATATATATATATATATATATTATACAATATATATATATTGCACAATATATATATACAATATATATATATTGCACAATATATATATATATATATATATATATATATATATATATATACCGGGAGTTCGAAAGGTTGGCGACCACTGCATATAAAAATAATTAGTTAATTAAGAAGTATAGTAAGTTTCATCTAGTGGTCAGGTTTGTTGAGCCCTGCTATTCATGACACTCAAGTCCTGAGTATTCTCTATTTTCTGTTTATCACACAAATGGTTCTCATTTGGATGTCCATGGCACCACCTGGCTATCCTGTAGGTTCACCTTAGGAAGCAGAAAGACAATAGGTGACCACTCAGCGATCCACAAACATGTTGGTCAAGCAATTATTTTTCTTTGTTTGTCTGGAGATAAAGTTTAAAGATACCCCATTGTAGTAGCAACAACAGGCACAATGAATTTATGGAATACAAGAAATCCTTCAGATGTAGCAAAATAGTATTAATAATAGATATGATTTCTTCCATGGAGGTCATAAATTACGAGCTTCCAACATTTCATAAAGAGACTTGCAAGCCGGCAGGTTGCCTTTATTGACAGTCCCACTTCCATTCTTGTCCAATTCTTGTCAGTCAAGTTTGTGAATGATATAGACATGTTTAACTTTTAATACTAGACTCTTCATCATATCTGTTTTACTGTCAGCTGATCTGAAAGGGGAAAAGTGATATGCTTCAAACATGATCAAAGCTGAGAAAGCCTAGTTCTTCTGCTGCATTCTACAGCTTTCCTTGTCAAGTGAAGGGATTTTCTTTACATATTGTATATGCTGCTTTTCTATCTGTTCAAAACACAAATACTATGATTACAAAAAAAGATCTATAGGGTAAGTGTAACCAGATTCATTTCAGTAGTATGCATGAAGTTGCAAAATAAAATAATTCATTTATACTACTGTGGTTACATTACATCCAGAAGCGCCAGGTTATAGTACAGATATAACCTAATTACAAAATAATGTATTCCTTCTTCTATACAGCTGTTTAAAGCTTAACTCCAGGCAAATATAAAACACACAAATTATTGCAGCTTTGTAGTCATTAACAGATCATTACACTTATTTGCAAGCATTGCAAGTACCTGAATTTTACTCCTCCTGCCCTTATAAGTATCTCATATTTAGCTGTTTGCCTGGAGCTCAGGTATACCTACAGGGGTTTTGTTGGAATCTGCTTGCTGCCCTAAACTGAGCAATAAACCCCTAGCTTTTTTTTTTCATGTGTATTAGAAGAACATGTGCAAACCTCCTGTTTTATTAAGAGATACTTTACAGTGCTTTAGAAAAAGGACTTTTTAGTTTTTTTTTAGGCCCTTCTCAATGTAAATTATTTGACTATTAGAATCAGGTTTTAAATAGGTCATATTTGTTGGCTAGCAGATCTGAGTGCTAAAAATTTTTACAGTGTCTACTTATTATGTATGAGATTGACAGACTTCAACCCTTGGGGCAACTCACATCCCACTTATATACATCTTATTGAGATTAGAGTGTATAATACATGATCATTTGTCATCATTGTGACACCGCAACACATTAAAGACCTTAACACTGAGACTTGCTGCTGTCTTTTATTTTCCGAAGCCTTTTCTTTTTTTCTGTGGTACCTAGAAATTTGAACACAGTCAGGCTTTCTTTTTCCTCTCACTGTCTTCCTTTTTAGATTAAAGAGACCTTTGTCCCCCTGGAATCCCTTAATAGTTTGATCTAGAAGTGCTACAGGCTCACTCCTACAAAGTCCTGTGAGGGAAGGCCTTAGTACAAGAGCGAGCCTTTGGGAACTTGCATGGCTACAAGGTGTAAAACAAAGTATCATTTTCCTTTTGTCTTTTATACGATAGCATGTTTAATTGCTGTGTGGTCTATTTTTTGTTCCAAGCTCTTCCCCTTATGTTCCCTCTTGGATTTTATTATAAAATAAGTCTCCATAAAGATTTTTTTTTGTATTCAAAGCTGTATGTAAATTCAAGAATGATAGGTAAATTCATGGCGAATATTAGGCTGTACTATATATATATATATATTGTTACTAAGCATCTTGTGATAGAAATGAAGGTCAAGATACTGTATTTTATTTCCAAGATTATTGGTATATATAAATATATATCCTGAATATAACACCAATCAGTTCATAAACAAGTATATCACATGTCATAATCATATAATCAAAACATACATCAATAATAAAAACACCCAATGACCATACAAAGTATAACTATGTAATGATCCCATGTGGAAAATACTAATCCAAACAAATTTCCATTTTTTATATGTGTTACTTTTTAACCATGCATCCCTTCACCCCCTATAGAAAAAAATACACTTACCTTCTAAAATGCCTTTCTACACAGAAAAGTATAGGTGCTTATTCACATTTTACAGCGAGATGACAGAGTGAAAGATCTTTATTCTTTCTATTATCCCCCTGTGCAATGTGAGTAAGTGCTTATACCTTTCTGTGTCAAAGTGCTTTTGCTAGCAGAGGTGAAGGAATGCAAGTGGAAAGATTGGAGACTTGCTTGGATTACCATTTTCCACAGGGGATATTTTATTTAACCTTTAATTATGGACGCAAAGAGAGAAGTGTGCCAAAAAGGAGAATAAAAGTTGTGAGAATTGTATCTTGCCAAGCTTTAAATATCCATAATAGAGGAGAAGAGGACAAAAAACTTTGCATATCACTTTTACATATCATAGACTATCTTATCTGAGGTGGTGAAAATGTTTCTTTCCCAGCGCGTTTCGCATATTTGCTTCCTCAGGGGATACAAAGACTCAAACTAAACATAACATAAGGTACACAAATAAAGAATTGTGTATATATAGCATTAACCCAGTAATAGTTACAGACAATGGATTCTCATACATATTAGTAGGTATATTTAGGTTTGGGTGAGAAAATCTGTATAGTATGTTAGATAATTGGATTGGTGTGATAGAGTGTTTCATTGAAATAAACGTACTTGGTGATAGTAGTATCACCAAGGTAAAAAAGGCAAAGTTTTTTGTTTTTAACCCTGGCATCATAATGTAGAGTTGAGGGATATCTTTATTGGACACCCTTCATTAGAATCATCCTTTTATGAAGGACACCCAGCTATCCCATCAACTCTATATTATGACACCAGGGTTAAGCAAAAAAACAAAAAACCTCCCTCTCCCTTAGGCCAGTCTCCTGGCAAACGACTATCACCAAGTACGTTTATTTCAATGAAACAACTCTACATTACGACACCAGGATTAAAAACAAACTTACTTATATGAATTTATTTGTAACAATATCTCTCTATGTATACATTTGTACTTTCTTGTTTTCACCAGACCTTAAAAAAAGCTGTCTTTTGTCCTCTTCCCCTCTATTATCATTAATTATAGACACTTGGTTTTACCATTTTTGACATTTGGTGATTTTGTTTTATGATTGTGATATTTCACTGACACACTTGTTTAATTATATGATTGATGTTGAGAGGTATATAATGTACATACATATATATGTCATGATATTGCTTTTCTTTTTGAGTGTACATATTTTTTTGGTTTCCTATTAAGAGAAGACAGAAGCCTTTATTTGCTTCTTATTTTCAAATTAATAGTTGATTGTTGGTTCAATCATCTAAATAAATTCCAAAAGACCTTAAAAGTAAAATGTGTTTTTTTTGGGGGAAAATTTTATTAATATTATTATTATTATTATTATTAAACAGGATTTATATAGCGCCAACATATTACTCCGCGCTGTACAATAAATAGGGATTGCAAATGACAGACTAATACAGACAGTGATACAGGAGGAGAGGACCCTGCCCCGAAGAGCTTACAATCTAGTAGG
>NC_092859.1:44224467-44396616 GCF_032062135.1 Pyxicephalus adspersus
GAGGCTGTGTGGGGGACCAGGGTTGGGTGAGATGTCACCAGAGAGTATTAGTAAAGTAAAAAGGTGCAGGAGCACAGACAGAGAAATAAAGAGAGTGAAGGAGCAGAGAGACAATGAGTTATCAGACTGGAGAGTGCAGGGAGATGTGCCAACAAAGAGAGAGCAGGATGAATAATACATTTTACAGATAATCGGGAACCACATGCGTACAATAAACAATAAACAATGTGGCAAACTGAAGTCCAAGAGAAGCAGTCCAATAATATGGGTTTAAGTGAGGCTTGTAAACTTGTTCCAGGAGTGAAGGATGA
Organism: Pyxicephalus adspersus; assembly: GCF_032062135.1. Taxonomy (NCBI): domain Eukaryota; kingdom Metazoa; phylum Chordata; class Amphibia; order Anura; family Pyxicephalidae; genus Pyxicephalus; species Pyxicephalus adspersus. The sequence goes on from NC_092859.1 coordinate 44,224,779, forward strand.
TGATTCAGTCGGAGATGGTTTGATGAAATACCAGCTTAGAATGGTAGCAGCAGCAGAGGAGGATGTGCTGGAGTCCAGGTGGATAAATCAGTCCAAAGGCAGGAGATAGGAGTTGTAGAGTAAAATAGTATGTCCAAATCTGTTCCAATTCCTGTGTCAATTCCCTGGATTAGTTCCCATTGCACTTATAATTTGGGCACTTGAGATTTGGGCACTTGACCAGGGTCCCAACGTGACCTTGCCTGTTGTTTAAATAGAAGTGCTTTGGGTTCTGATTATGGATGGACAAGAAAATTCCAGCTCATTTGCAAATCATACACAATAAACATTTTCAGGAGCACTCAGAATCCCTTTTTATATAGGTACTGTCAGTGCAGACATGGCTTTATTGCTCGTACATGCCTTTAATATCAGGAAATACTTTATCCATACTGCTTCTTAATCCTCCATGTCTAATTATTGTCCATCACCAATTCTGAAAAAAACATGGTAATGTTGTGGTAATAACTTTAGTGAACCCATCAGCACTCCTGAGACAAAATTTTATATAGTCTCGACTGCTCCTTACATACAACAAAAAGGTGTCTGCAAATGTTTCTGTGCTACTAGTGTCATGTTTTAATCAACCATATATCTTTCTATACTGCAAGGTTCTTAATCTAAACTTCACAGTAAATCCTGAAAGAGTGAAAAAACTAAATATAGTAAACAGCCATTACCATTATTTTAATCCACATCCATGTAACACTGCATGTGATAAATATATATTAATTATAATCAGATATATATATATATATATATATATGTTAAATATAGGTGGGTTGTTACATTGATTACAAAAGCTGTTAATTGTTTTGATTATATTTAGTTTCTTCACTGTTTAAATATTTAGGACTTAATCATGTAAGGAGTGTACATTAACCTCCCTGGCGGTCTAATTTTGTCCGTATTTTTATGTAAAAAACGGTACATTGTAATTGTGGAAATTTTAATATTTGAGGAATAATTCCTGTGTATGATAAAGTTTGAAACACAAATCATAAATGATAATATATTAAAAATAATTATAAATAAGTTTTATAAATGAAATTTAGGAAAATAAACTTTATAAATTTTGTTTTTTTTTTTGTCCAAACAAGGGTACAACATTAGAATAAACTTTTGGATTTATTATTTATTAGTTGGATTTATTTTTTTTATAACTTTATCACTCTGATCAATGTTTTAAAAGCAGAATACAATGTAATCTGCTTTTAAATTTCCCGCCAAGCCATGCCTCCCTAGTGTACTGATGCTGCTCGCATCACATTGATCATTACAGGGATGTGATGCAGCAGCTGGCCAGGGATTTTTGGAGGATGATGCTGAAACGAGGGGAGCAGGTAGGATTTTTTTCCTACCCAGAGTGTGGCTCGGGGTTACCGTTTTTGGTATGTAAAATTCAACCAGTCACACTCGGGGATACCACCAAGGCAGTTAACAGCTCCTAAGGCCCACTATATCATTTTCATTCACCACACCTCTATTCCCCTAGGTAACAAAAAATGGACATTTATCAATAAAGTCTACTTTCCTTACCTGAAAAAATACTGTTGCATTCCAATTTCGCGCACATTTCCAATTTTGTAGTATTTTGCAATACTACAGATGCCAGCACTCATGCCCTTCTAGAGTCCTTGCCACTTGTCACCACCAATTTGCCCTCATGCTCTGTTGCTTTCTAATTTTATACTTCTGCTTTTTGTTTTTTTTAGTTCCTTAATACTAAATGAGAACTTGATAGCAATAGTTTAGTATATGAAAAATTGCTATCCGCATCTCTGCATTTCCAATGTTGTTCATATAACTATATGAAAAGACTTTCTCCCCACCTTATTTTTTCCTTTGCATCGATACACAATGAACTACCTAGGGCTAAATTCACACCTGTGGTGAGGTTGCAGTGTGTTTACCACTTCCTCATGCCAGAAGAACTGTTGCCTCTCAGGTAGACGCCCTGTAGTGAATGAATAGGGGAAACAGTGAGCGGAAACAGTGAGCGGTGTCAGTATAGTAAGTGTGTCAGTGAAATACCACAATCATATAACCAAATCAAACATCAAGAGTTCAAAATTAAAGGTTAACTAAAATTGGAATGTTAATCCAAGTAAGTACTCACTGCCATATGCAGACACATGTGGTGTCTATGTGTTGACATGTAATCAGAATTATTGTGCTTACATGATGCATGTATATTCCATTTAGATTTGCTCAGTACATCAAAATGTCACTGTCGTTCCTGAGGAAGCATTACGAAGCGCGTTGAATGAAGGTTACCCTTTCCTCTTCCCCTATCTTGATGGAAATGGTTTTGGAGAAGTATGTAACTACATTTGTGACATTGCTGTGCCATTCATGTGCTTTTGGGAAACTTTTATGACTTTTAAATATATAATAAAAATAATAATAATAATAATAATTAATAAATATAATAAAAAAATAAAGTAAAAAACATATAATAAAATCTTTTGAGATTTATTGATATAGCCTTTGAAAGTTTCGCTTTCCAAATCTTTTTTCTCCAAAAGTATTTCCTATGTTGAACTTTGGGATGTGGCTGTTTCTGATTTACTATTACTAGGGGGGCTTCTTTCTTTTTACTGCATAACATGTGCAGACTTTAAGAATCAGCACTGCCATGTGACCGTTTGACCAACTAGCAAGGTGCCAGCCAAGGGGAGCCACATAGAATCATGGGATGTAGAGGCAAGTGAGAACCTGCCCCAATACCAACAGCTATATAGCAGTGCCTGGGATTTCTGACAGTGTTGCGAGCACTACATGAAGTGCTCCATACACGACGATAACTTTGATCTTCCTTTAAATATATTAGCAAACCTGATTAGACTTGGCTGCAGGAAATTTTGACAATGTCCTAATTTAAAATATATAAAAATTATTAGATAGGTAATTTTAATATTTTTTTATTATAATTTATCATTATAGTTTAAAATTTCTCTATATTTTAGCACCACGAAATGTCTACACTGCTTAAAAATATACAGCTATATTTTATATCTTACCCACCCCAAATACCTATCTTCCTCCAACCTAAATCGTTTTCTGCACAAGACAGGTATTTATTTCTTTTGCTTAACCAACACTGGTTTATATTTTTATTTTGGCTTGCATCTCCTTCGTCTCTCAAGTCAGCTCCCCCACCCCAGCAAGTACTCATTTTTCTCTAGATGTCATGTTTAAATAACTGATTCATGACATCTATTGTGTGCTGCAAAGTTTTACTTACAGTTTCCTCACCTAGAATGTTGAATAAAGAGCTGTAAATTACATGTAAAAAAAGGGGAAAAAAGCATTCACATTTTTACTAGCAGTGGGGGAGGTTGCATTTCTACTTCATCATATAATGTCTAATTTATAGGGCACCTCTTCTGGATAGAGCTCATAGATCAGCCTTTTGGTGTAGAAGAATGAAGCTTTTTAGAAGAGGCTAGAATGGGAGGCAAGAATTGTTAAGCTGTAATGTTCACAAGGGAGTAAATTGTTTAAGTGTTACAGCATGAAAGAGGACTAAACAAGGCACAGCTGCAAAGAAAGGTCTATGCGGCAGGTGGGAAGGGAACATTTCATTGATACATGCTTTTATAGCTTTTTTTTGTAAAGAGAAATGTCACTAATGCCTTTGCTGATCAATCTTTTTATCAAAGACAAACTTGAAGTAAATGTACAAACTATATATATATATATATATATATATATATATATATATATATATAGCAGGAAATTGGGATACCCAGAAACAGTCCGAGGGCAAGGTTTCACTTTGTGGCAAGGCTTGGCACTTTTATTCGGCACGGCAAAAATATTTTACGAAAAGGAGAAAATTCCACAGCTAGTCCATAGTATAAAGTAATTAAAATTAACCCTTAATAGGTTCCCCCTAAACAAACAGGCAAGACATGTACCTCAAAACCCTGAATATAAGTTTTCTCACATTCATAAAGACCTGTGAACAGCTAAAACCAAGAGGGAGGTCTGGTGAACAGGTAAAATGTAAACTAAGCAATGTAGGCTTTTGTGCACCCAAAGTTCTACAAACCCTCGGGACTTTCAGGATGTAGAATAAAAGCCTTGAGCCTCTCACTATGAGTAGTTGAGAAACCTAGGTGACAAACGCAAACTTCCATCATTTCTTAATCCTATCCATATGTAGAGCCTGGATATATATAGTATATATACTATTATTTACTTTAAACTTTGCTATGTGGACTTAATTGTAGGTATCCCTTTATATGGGGCTATACTTTATATAGTGCTGAGTTGGGAAAAATAATTAGGTGTCCTAATTTTCAATTATATTAGACTATATGCATTTATACCATAGAATAGAAGTTTAAAGGGACATTTTAGAACATTTAAAATTATCATGTCTATTGAAAATCTTTTGACTTTATTACTGATTTTCTGCCTTCATGCTATATTTTAGGCTTTTATTGTGGATAGTGCTACAGAAAGCAATGGTAACAGTTTAAAGGTAAACTTTGGGCAGATATTAAAAACATACATTAATTCAATTCTGTTGATTTATACATCCCTTTTATTGCAAACAGTGAAGTAGCTGAGTTTGATTTGATATCAACCTTTTGCAGTCCCGGTACATTAGGGCAAGGCTCGTGGGAGGGGGAACAGCAAAAGAGCCAATCTGTTCTACTGCATAGCAAAGAGCATGCTGACAGGAGGAAAAAGAATAACAGAAAAATGGCCTGTTGCTTCCCTTTTCACTGTCTACCAGAGGCTGGAACTCGAGTCGCGTGACTTGGACCCGAGTCTGACTTAAGTCACCTAATAAACAACTTGCATTTCGACTCAGGGTTTTCCCCAGCGACTTGCAACTCGACTCGGACTTTCTCTTCTGACAGCTGAATGGGGAAGGTAGGAAGGCAGTGAGGCTTTTCTTACTCAGCCCCCCCCCCCCCTCTTACAGCTGTAAGTGGAGAAAACTTAGAATGCAAGAAAGGGGGGGGGGTGGTGTTATGTTACAGAAGACTCATTGCCTTCCTCCTTGCTTTTCTTGCATTCTATGTTTTCCCCTCTGACAGCTGTAGGGGGTGGGGAGGAGGATGGTGTTACAGAAGCCTTACTGCCTTCCCCCCTACCCCCTTCAGCTGTCAGAGGAGAAATCCATGGACTTAAAATGCGATCGTGTGCTCAAGAACAGGATCAGAGCTCTGTTTCTATATGGGGGCAAATGGGGATAAATGATTTTACTTGGGACTCGAGTTGGAAGAATTCTTGGTGACTTGAAACTTGACTTAGTGTCAATGACTTTGGACTCCATTTGGACTTGATAGGTGATGACTTATTCCAAACTCTGCTGTCTACTGTCTACTTCTGATAGATTTGCAAGTGCTAGTGAACTGCAGCAAGGGTAAATATCTTGCCAGACAGTGCAGTGCTCTGTTTTAGAAATGTCTAACTCGAACTAGATAGGCAAAAAATTATTAAAAAAACGTATTTTATTTATATACTGGGCCGTTTGCTGGAAGTTTAACTTTAAAATGATATGTTTATTTGTGATTGAAGTTCTTCCTTATTCTGATATAGATTAAAACATTTAACAGGACAAGCTGTGTGACCCACACCTAAGGTGATTGTGGTTATGCTGACTGGCTTCAATGCTTTGTCAAGTTCATTATTATGCACATACCTCAAGTTCAGAACTAAACAGCACAGTGTGTTGAAGGGCTATTATCCCTGTTAATGGCATTAAATCATTCTTCTTCACCTTAAATGAATAAGTTATTGCAGCAGTATAGCTTTTCCCAGCTGATAGTCATAAGCGTTATTTTTAAAGTATCCTGTTAATTATGCAGATAGAGTTGCTAAATGTACTTTTAGTTCAGTTTAGCCACTTCATTTATGTTCCTGCAGAAGAAGTCATTATTTACTGGTTTAACCTACAATTTATGCAGATTTTAGGATATTGTTATTCATATAGTGTTTCAACAGCTTTGCAGTGTTGAGATTATGGTGTAAAGAGGCATGGGAATGAAAGAGATCATTAATACATACATGATTCAGTGATCAAAGGTGAACTTAGTATGCTTAGTTCTTTTACAGGTAGACCTAGCTTGGCTGTGTAGTAATTCTGACACCTGTCAGAGGGTATGGTGTAGCTTGCTGTTTTCTGCTACACCTGCTTATGTCATTTTCATAAAGCAACAAGCTTTTAAAGTGTACCATGTTACAGATAAAAACCTGGCACTTCAAAACTTGAAACTACCAAATGAGTCAATTTACTCAAATGAGTCAATCAGTTTGCCCATCTTTGTGTTTGTTTCAATGGCACTAAAAACATTCCAGATAGTTTAGCCATTAATGCAAATTGGTTTGTCCATCAATGTTTGTCTATCAAAGTGCGTTAGTCTTTACATGTCCATTTGTGCTTATTCAGGCTAGTAATTTCTGTCTTTGTGTATGCTATTATGTTAATTATTGTCTGTCGGTGCTGAACATTCTGGCAGTCTATGGCTGCTTTATAGCTTTGCGTTTGTTTAAATTGAAAGATACCATACACACAGGTAAAGGAATACATAGTTAGAACCTCTTTAGAATAGTGTGGTCCCCATAAGATTTAAAGGGAACTTTATTGCATTAAAGACTGTTCTAGAACCAGTCCAGGGAATGATGGTTGACTAAATTCTGTAAAAGAAGCAGTACCTGGAAGTATGATAGCAGCCATACACTTTTGGGTCTATGACAGTTCTTGGCAGTTTTGTAGAGATTCTGGTACAATTTAAATAGGAGTTTAAATAGGAGTTTACAGAGCCCTCATTATGGAATATTTAGGAAAACTGGGTCAGGTTGGCCCTGCATTACCTGGGGCCTGGCTTGGCTAGGGGGCCTGCAGACTGGACCACTGAAGGAGATAATCTAGATACCAGTATCCAAGGATTTGGCTTCATCAGCGGGAAACTAAAGAATGGGACCCTGAAAAAAGGAACTCAAGACAGAGGCCCTGATTTATTAAAGTTCTCCAAGGAGGAATACTGGAGAGGCTAGAGATAATACACTTTCATCTGTGAAACTGTGTAATCCAGCAAACCCGGAATGGATTTCCTAAAAGTCATTAGCTATTTGTTAGCAAATGTTTTCAATCCTGAACCAGATCCATTTCAGGTTTGCTGGATCACCAAGCTTCACTGATGAAAGTGTATTCTCTCCAGCATTATAAAACTTTAATAAATCAGGACCAGAATATCAGTGCTGCTGAATTTGGGACTGGCATTCACAGGAGCCATGTTTCACTATGAATTTATTAGTCAGCGAGAATTCTTAAGATCAGCTGTCAGTGCTGACTGGATGGCATGCATCTAGATGTGAAATGCTGGTATCCTGATGCACTGCTACCCTAACCCTCTCTCCATAAGTGTTGAGTTACAATAAACTCTAAGATAGATGGATTCCACACACCTTTTTTGAGTATGGCTTATCCTTGATAAGGTGAGTGTTACACACATATGTACAACATTTTGGAGGTTGTTGGTTACATTGGAAGATGATGATTACAGCAGAAATAACATTAGTTAGAAAAAACAAGGTACGGCTCACAGGTACACTAATAGCAAAATCAAGCTATTGGTGGTGGCCAGAGATCTGCTAACTTGGCAATCAACCAGAGAACCCCATGATATCATACCTTTTATTCTTCTATCCCCTATCTAGGTTTCAGATGACACTACTTCTAAATCAGTGAGGCTAATCATCTAACTAGTATAGCCATTTTTAGTAGCTCAAAAAAAACTGTCAACAATATGCCAATTTTAATGGTTTAAACAGTAGCAATTCAACTTTTTTATGCTTATACAAATGATACAATTATTTTTTTTATTTATTATATAGAGTTCGTAAAGTTTGTCTCAGTCCAATAAGGCTCAATTCAAACTTGCTGTTGAAAACCATGATGTTAGTTGCTTTCAGAGCCAGCAAGGTCACTTTCAGAAACTGCACCATAACTTACTGCAATGGTTCACAATTGCTCTCACTCATTTGAATGTGAGCAGTTGGAAGTGCAGTTGAGCCTGTGGTAGAACATTATGGTCAATCACAAGTCTGAAATGGCCCTAAGACCATTTAATTAAACTGGTAAAAAAAATATGTGGTTTCTAATTCAATCATGCTCTTAATATGATGGAATTTTTTACAGAAGTCATTTATAGAACACCTAACATTAACAGCCTATGTTGCCACAGTATACTTTTCACTTTATATATGTCTTTATATTAGCCCTTTGGGTGTGCTAGTTAAAATGCATTTTGTGGAATCCCTTTCCCATGGCATGGCACTGCAAAGTATAAAAAGCATTCTTTGTAACCAGCAGTATACCATTTTGATTTTCTTGTGAGTCTACATTTGGATAGAACCGCCAATAAGACTACAAAGTCAGGCGGAAGGCCCCTTGAGAGCCTTTCAAACAAAAAATTAAATAGGCTTTCAATCAGGACCAGACAGTCTTGAATGTGTCTTCCTAAAACACTAGACCCCAAGCTTATCCAGCTTATCATTTCATTTAATTATTTTGAATAGAAAATAAAGGAGCGGGAGGGGATGGGGATAGGTTTGACAGAATGGAAATTGTGCCTGTATTTGGTTTAGTTGGCACTTGGATTACTGGTCGGATAAGCACTACTTATTTAGTAATAAGTGAACTTGGGCATTACAGGAGAGCCTGAATGATTACTGTTTAGGATGAAGTTGTACTGACCCACATTTAAACAGCAACATTACTAGGGATCCAACCTAATTCTATACCAGTTCATTCACAAAGGTGTAATTACATTGTGATCCTGTGTGTTATTAGGGGTTTTCTGTTTTATTTTTATATTTCTTTTTTTATAAAGAAACGGAACAGAAGAGTAAATGGGTATAGTGTTTTTGTCTTGTATTTATATAGTACCAACATATAATGAAAAGCTTCATATATTCCACAGTACAAGTCCATAGTCATATAAATAAATGTCCCTCAGAGGGGCTCACAATCTAATATCTTTACCACGGTCATATGTCACTAACACAGTACATAGCCAATTTTTGGGGGTCAAGTTAGTTGTCCTAACTGCATATTTTTAGGGTGTGGGAGGAATAAGGAATGCAGGAATGCAGGAAACCCTATAGGGGGGTAATTGTTTATTAAGGGGGAAAGGTGGGGTTGAACAAAGAAATATTGGGGATCTAAAAGTGCAAACATGTTTACTTGAAACTGGAATATGCTATAAATATACACTCACAGTTTCCAGGCCTCGGTAAATAACGCATGGTTTAGCACATACAGCTACTCTGCAGCACACACTTTTCTTTCTCAGAACTGTCATTTAAAGTGACAATTTTCCCAGGACTTGCTTATGCGGAGACATAAGCACTATTTTTAATTATCCCCAGATCGATCACACACTTTATAGAGTGCTTTGATCTTTTACATGTTCCTCCACATAAATGGATGAGCCATGAGTGTGTCACCGGAAGCGGAGAATGGGGGGGGTTCTCATCTTGTAATGAAGTGTGTAAAATCCTAAGTTGTATTTTTTTCTTCTTCCTAACAAATGAAGCTTTAGTGTGTTTTTTCCTCGATCGTGAGGTACGTTGGCAGAATATAAAGCATCACACTGGGCAAAGTGGCAATAAAGAGGATGGATATTGGAGAAAGACACAAATGATTAAAGAACATTGATTAGAAAATGCAGGCAGGGGATGCTGACAAGCAGGTTGTGGATAAATTCAATGGTGGGGAAACAAGATACTGAAGGGTTCAGGTCTATAAAAGCTTATGTTAAACATGTTTGGTATTGAGAGGAAAAAGAGATGATGCAACACTGATCAATACTGAGGAAGAGCATTAAATGAGAAAGTTAAAAAGAGAGTCAAAATACACAGAGAAATGTATCTTGTTCTAATATTTTATCATTTACACCTACTGTATATGTATTGTGAAGAGTGCCAGAACAATGCCTGAGCGTTTCAAAGTAATATCTACTTTTTTAAATGCAAATTCAGATATAAAACAGTGTAGGCAGAATAACTGCACGAACAGAGGAACATATTGATTACACTGTAATCATTCTGTGACCAAAGTGGACTGATAGCAGTATAATGTTAAAGAGTTATGTTACATTTAATTGATTTTGCTTTCCTTTTTTTAATGCAGTCTGTGGCACCTCCAGAATATGCTCAAACTGAAGAATATAGAACAATGTTATTTGACAATTTGAAAAAAAGATTTTATTGACATTGACAGATTGCTTGCAACTTACATTAACATACATTATGCTATGGCGTTCCTTTGCTGTCAAGTTCGTATAGGTGGGGCCAAAGTAATGGGGTACACTGTGTTGTGGAATAAAACAGACACAAATTTTTCTTAAGTGCTGGTTAACACATGGCAGCGCACAGAAAAGTTTAGGAACTTATTATTGTAATATATCACAACACATGATAGTGTGTTACTGTGTTTTGCATTGCAATTCAACACATTCCCATCGGCAAATGTGTGTTAGAGTGCCAATCAGAATGAATGTCACTTGATCTTACCAATACATGCGTCTGTGTGTTGCAGTGACACATGCATTTTCACACTGCGCAAATGTGAACCCATCAATGTCAGGCTGTGTTACTTAACAGTGTTTTAACACAAACAAGATTTTAAAAGAAAGGCTAAATCTTTTTATTTTCTCGTTATCTGGAGTGAATGTTGTTCCAGACTTCCTTCTATGCTGCTCATGTAACAAAAAACATCTAAAGGGTTATGTAAACTCTGGTCAAGGGATGTATCATATATTGGCTGCATCTTCTCTTTAGTAGAAGCCACATGATCAATTTTTAGGCTTTTGGTCACATGACTAGAGCACCTCAGAAGTCGTCCCAGCCCCAAACAACTGCCCAGTCCCCTACCTTTCTATCCTTACTCAATGACTTAGATACTGACACCAACTTGGAAGTTAAATTGGCTGCAAGCAGACGCTTTATTTAAGTAAACTTTAAGCTAATTCACAAAAAAAACCTGTTACATTAAAATCTTTATACATCAAACTTTAATCACCAAGACCCTTGTCCTCTTGGACCCCAACTGTAGCTCCCAAATTCCCAACCAGTGCCCTGCCACTGCACCCTGTACATCCAAATGGAGTGGGAGGGTGGGAAACTTTCTCAACTTTAAAAAAGGCTCCAGATTTTTCCACCCCCTGGGCCTTATACCCTTCCTTCCCTTTCACCCCACATTTCTCTGAGAAATCCCCTCTCTGACCTTCCCCAACCCCCTTTGTCACCCTAATTCTTTTCTTTCCTCACTCCTCCTCTTCCTATACTGTTAACCCCAGCAGGCACAGGGGAAGCTTGGCTAGGAATGGTATCCCCTCCACCTATCATGTAGCCATTCCACCTATACCAAGCTTCCCCTGTGCCTGCTGGGGCTAATAGGAACTGCAAAAGGCATCTGCATCAGAATCATCACATCATCCTTGCCCAGCCACTCAAGATGGCCAAATTGCAGAAAAGGTTAGGTTTAGTTCCGGTTTAACAACATAATAGGCTGTATTCAATGTATGTTTTTTAACAATTCACTTTTTATTTTAAACATACGCTGTTCAGCCATACTTAAAGATCACCTGCCTAATGTTGTCAAGGCCCCACTTGAGCCATGAAAACATCTTTGATGAATCAAGAATTGACCTACAAGACCTCTGACAGTGTCTTGTAGTATCTGAAGTTCGACCGAACCCAGCGAACCCGAACTTCGAGGTGTTCGCTCATCCCTACCCATTAACCATTTTTATTAGTGTTGAGCAAACCCAAACTGTAAAGTTCGGGTCTGTACTGAACTTTACGATTTTGGGTACCCGGACCCGAACCCGAACTTTGAGTTGAAGTTCCAGCGAACCCGGCCAACCCGAACTTCGATGAGGTGTTCGCTCATCCTTAGTCATCAGGCCAGGCCATCTTGTTTCACAAGTTCCAACTTTTATAGGTGCTTTTTTGTTGTTGGACAGGGGTAAGCATGTATACTTTGCTGTTCTGCAGTCCCATATGCACCAAGCATATGGTATGTACTGTGTGTTCTGACTTCTTTCTCCAAAGGGCAGCATTATGTGTTCTAGTGAAATGTGCTACAACAACTCTGTGGGACTCGACTGAACTGGTTATTTTTTTTTTTGCCACAGGCATCAATGAGTTTGGGTACTCATTTTGTGACCACTTTTAGTATATGCTAAGCACTGCATACTAGAAACAACTCAAAAGTCTTGCGGTTTTTAGGATACTGAACTCGGCAGCTTTGTCATTAATATTTGGCCCTTATTAAAGTTGCTCAGATTCTTCTAAAAGATCATTATTTTAACAAATAATCTTCAACGAACTAATTGTTCACCCTAATGTCTAATTTATCTCACCTCTTGACAGGTACAACTATAACAAGAGTAACTAGAACAACAATCAATGTTATTCACTTCACCTGGTATAGCTGAGCACTGACTATGCATTTTGATTCCTTGTAGCTTTTTTTGTGTTTTATTTTTTCTTACACTGATTACAAAATGGAAGTTGTTTTCCTCCAAGTGTTAGCATCCAATAAGAAAAAAAAGTAAAACACAAAAATATAATTTATATTCTTTTGTTACAGAAAGACAAGTCGCCATATCTTAATAAGCCCAGCAAAAGGCCTACAGTATGAGTCATAATAGATGCTCTTTCTAAAGCTCCTTATCTCACTTCATTCCACTATTATACAGTGTGAAAGCCTCAGCTGTGGGGATATATTATGTGAACTACGGTTTAATTGTACAATTAACCTTTGTTGTACGATTTGGTTTTTAAACAGCGCTTCTCCTACCTCCCTCTGATTTCAGACTCATTTGAAATAAATTACCCAGAGCATTTAAAAATGCAAAACGAAAGCTGCGTGATCCCACAAGCGTGCAAGAGGTCATTAGGTTGTCACACCTGTATCTGGGGTTGTCACATACGGCATGACAGACCTGTCATTGTGCATGCATTTTTCCTGCTCTCTGGGCACATACATAATCTCATTGTGACAGTGGTGACATAAATGGTTGTAATTAGTTTAATATTCTTTCCCATAGATATTATGAAATACCCGTGGCTGCCTTCTGTAATAATGCACTGATCCTTGTCAGCTGTGTCATTTGTTGTATTTAGCTACTGCCTAAACAAAACATAAAGCAACCTGTTTTTCTATAGCAGGGAACAGGCCAAGAGGTCCCAATGAAAATCAAGTATGTTTTTTTTTTACATTTTTTTGCACCCCAACTTCATTCAAATGCTGTTTTTTTGTTTTGTTCAGATTGTTGAAGTAAACATTTACAATATACTCCCATACTTTAAATCTGCACAAGAAAAAAAAAACATGACATAGGCTGTTGCTTATCCTTTCTCCACCTAAACTAAAAAAGATTGGTTTTAAACAAATTTAGTTATATATAATTTACTTGGTAATCCTTCTTTTAAGGTGGGCCAGCTGGGCCCAATGTAAGTCAACCAGGAAAAACCAGGAAAAAACAAAACATGGGATGAGACCGATTGCAAACTTTCAGGGTGGGTTATTCAGCTAGGTAGTGGTAAAAACATTTATACTGTAATAATAAAGGTCCAAAAACAAAAAAAACCTGGTTGGTATGATTTTGAGTTTTTTTATAAGTGCATCCTGCATTGCTTTGTTAAATGTCCTTCCATGTTTTAAGCATTATGTAGACAAGCAGATAAAAGATTTCTGTTGCTGAAAATGATCATTTGTGATTGTTACCAGGTGCAGGATAATGAACAAGTACTGTAAACACAGAACTGTTCTACTCTACGGGGAGGGAAGAGCGGCAGTGTAGTCAAAAAAAAAAAAGAGGGGGCACGGTACCCACCCCACTACACCCCTGCCTATGTGTCACTCAAAGGGTAAGAAACTTTCCCCAGAGTGATGTCATGATATCAGAATCCGTGCGTTCAAAGAAACAACCCGCCCACCACCCTGAGCCTGCAATTCCATATAGGAGACATGGTCCGTGCCTCTGGCAGGTGTGCCCCCATCCCCCCCCCGAGCAGGGTCCTTCTCCTAAATCCGCGGGGAGTGGACCAGCAGAGCAACGGACCATGAAAGAGATCTTTGCAAAATACCAGTGGGCACGCATGCCCATTCCCAAAAAAGGTAGGGCACGGCGTTCCCATCTGTGCCCGTCCCACTACACCCCTGGGGGAGCGGACATGTGAGTAGTAGGAAACTACAATGGTCATCCCCATTCAGTTACTGACCTACTAGAATGGATTGATGAATGACGTTGGGTACTGCTGTACATGCTAAATTTTTGCCTAGGATGATCGTGGCCATTCATCTCAGGCAACAATAATTTAACTTGTATATGTAGATTTACTTTCTAATGCCTGGTACCAGATACTTTTTACCAGATTGTTCATCAGTGGTTTGCTTCAATCTTGATTTTAGGAAGTCACAGGGGCTGCACCTATTGACTGATAGCATTTCCACAAGGCTGTAGAGTGTGGTAGTTGCACGTTCAGAGTGTTTGGGAAAGTGTGTAGATGTGCTATCTTGGCTTTGGTCATGTTTTTTGGTTATGACTACAGTTTCATATTCATGGCTTAGTATCATCATACTACTGATTACAAGGCTCTGGTCAAAAATCTATGTGTCCCCTGGATTTTTTCACATCTTTTTTATTCCCTGTACAAGTCAATGGAAATACAAAAAGACATTTAATCAGGTTGATGCAGTTTAAAATGAAAATGCAGATCAGAGGGAGATCAGCTGCATGCCAAATACAACTGTCCACGAACAATCTGTCCAATACGTCCATCAACATAGGTTTTTGACACAGGTTCCTGAGTATACCAAGCCCCGCCAGCTGCTGGATGTAACCACAAATTCCCAGAGTTCTATCATTCTGCAATTGCCTTGTGCTGTATAGTAGATTCTGGAGATCCCAACAGACCTGTAGCTACTTTTAGAAACTCAGACGTCAGGAAGGTTTCCACTCTGCCTTTTTGAAGCCACTGTGATCTTTCATCTGGTATGCTCCTCTTCTCTTATACAGAGAGGCCCGCAGCAGGGATATGCGTAGGGGCTGCATAACAGGTGTGCTCGTGCTGCCTGAAAAGAAAAGGGGGGTAGAGGTTAGGATTGAATTACAGTAAATAGATAGGGGGGTTGAGAGAGGGTAGGTTCGGAAGTTCAAGGGGTGGAGTATAGTAGATAAAAGGGAAGGATAATGGAGGGACAGCACAGTTTTTTGGAGAGAAGAAATTTCCCACCCACCCGCCCTGTTAGAAGGTGTGTGGAGGCGGTTGAGGTTTGGTGGAAGGTAAGAGTTCTGGGTTAATTACGGTTGGGGGGCACCCAAGGTGGTGGTAAAACCCCCCCTCTTTCAAGTGGAACGGTGGAGGCCCCTGAGGTGGTGCTGTGCTGCTAGGGGGCCAGGTTGGCTTGGTGTTTGGTTATTATGGAAATGTGGTGGCGTGGCGGCCTTTACCTTCCGGACCTGCAATCTAGTTGTTATTGGGTGAAAATGGTTGGTTATAGTTGGTTTTGGTTTTTGGTGAAGAAAGGGTTAAGTGAGAGTTATAGGGTGGTTATTTAATAAGGGGGTTAATTTTAAGGTTGTCATTAAATGTTATTTAAATGTTATTTATTTGTTTTTTGGTTATTTGTTGAAATATGTTGAAATATTTATTTATGTTAATTTATGAATATTATTAGAGAGTATGTTATTTAAATAAATGGCTGCTTGCCAGCCATTTAAAACGCATTTCAGGTGTGGAGTTTTTATTTAGTTATGGGATGTTCAAGAGGGATGGGCTGGCAAGGAAGAGTGTTAAGAGGTAGGTATGGTGAAAAAGGGGGGAAAAATTTTAAGGCAAGGTACGAGCTACCCTAGTCATGACCTGATCTGTCTTTTATTTCTAGTAACAGATTTTGTACCAGAATCTGGCTCTATCAATGATGTTTAATGCAATAAATGTTTCATCACATGTACCGCTTTTTAAACTACACAACGAAACATATCTGATGCCTAAATTTTTCTATTTTTCTATCAAGCAACATCAAGCACTTAAAGGAAAAACTCTTTAGGAACAAAATTCACATAATATTTTTGCTTTGGCAATTTTACTATAATGAAAAAGAAAAAAAGTTTCAAAAGTATGAAAGACATGTTTCTGATACTTAACTATGACCTTGGATGGGTTACTTTACTTCTGCAGAATAATAAAAAACAGATTATTATCTCTCTCTTGCATAGATTTTTTTTTTTTGCTGTTCTTGCTTTCTACAAAGTATAGAACGCTGTCTAAAAAACAGAAAATAATGAGATTTCATTGTGGCTATGATGAACAACTTTTAGGGTCAAATGCTTTTTTTTATTGAGGATTTTAACATTTCTACCTGAATTATCTGATCTGTTTCTGTGTCGTAGTTCTAAGTCAAGGTAAAAACCATAATGACCTCTAAAATGGTAAAATGAGCGAATAATAATATTCTAACGTTACCTTTCATCATTTCGTTCTGAAAATGTTCACGTTATTATTCGGTTGGTTATCTTTCTAAGAACGGTGGAAATTATATCATTATCTTCTACACTGAATTTGTGATAAATTTGATTTGGAAGTTATAGCAGTAGGCATTGGAGTTTAATTTTTTTTTAATTAATCATGATGCCCACCTACATTATTTTTTTAAAACTGTAGCACAAAATCATAATTTCAAAGGTTATTAAGGAATATCTGTTCCTTCTTCAGGAAGGTTTTTCCCTACAAGAAAACTTACTACAAAACATTTTAGATAATACCTAATTATATATCACTTTTGACATTCGTCTGTGTTGCATTTGTTCTGTTTGGACAGAAAAAAATAAAATTACTTTGATGAATTTATGAAAAGCTGAATTTAACACTTGTACCTATCGTTTCAAAGAAAACCCAGACTACTGCACTATTTTAAAATAGAGCACTAGCTAAAGAAGGAAGATTTGTTATTTTTTTGCTAAATAATAAAATCTTACCCTTAATTTTCCATAGTTTCCCTCTATGCACTGTGTACATACTGTAAACTACTGTACTGTAGTGTAAACCACTGTGGGGTGGGGGCATCCTATCCTCTGGGAATACAAAACTACTCAAAGTAGGGCAAATGATTATTGCTCAAAATTATTTACTCCTATAGACTGGGAGATATAAAAATATACATCCTTTGTTCATATAATATAGAAATTCTTTATTTATTTATAATAATATTAATGTTTTTATAACTTCCTGAACTTGCGAATATATCATACACGCTGAAAATATTTTTTAACAAGGGCTCCTGCTTGTTGTGTACATTAACCATGTTAAACCACATTTAAACATGTAAACATCAGATTGTAAGACTGTTGTCCAAGTATACAGCAAGTAGCATTCCCATGGGCTGTTGGTTGTCAGGTTTCTTTTATCACATAGTAGGCAGCAGCTAATGAAGAACTAGCCAATAAAGTAAACTTAAACAATAACATTATTAGGTTCTAATAGAACCAAAACAAATGTTGGATGTTCAGGCCAACAGCAACATTTACTTATCACTGATATCATACTTTAATAAACTGGTGTGAAGTAACTATAATAACAGCCCATAACAGGCAGGCCCAGATTTTTTGTAAGGTCACCTAGGCCTTACCCTCCACCCCTTTCCTCCCCCATACCCCCTCACCTGCATGGCAGTATTGGTGTTCTTTCAAATTTAGCTGCCTCCCGAAATTGATACACTCAAGCGGTGTGTACAATGGAGTCATTTCAAGACAGTGGGATAGTGTGTCTTTAAGCGCTGCTTGTCATATTCTGTAGCCTAACAACTCATTGTGTTCAAACCTTTACATCACCTAAACCAATTGTTGTATCAAATGTCAGGGTACACAGGAGACCCTTTGTGATCCTGTACTAGCTATTAGTACGAAAAATTTAAAGTCCCCCCCCCCCCCGCTTTAAGATATGGGCTGAGAAGATAGAGCAGAAAGTAGGCTATGAACGCATACATCTAAATATCCACATTCGAGTTGCAGGTCCCGGAAACCCTGGACGGTGGTAAGTATATAGTGTGAGGCTGCTGCAATCGAGTGTCCTGCTTTCTGGACTCTAGTAGAGGGAATTTCTTTCCCCTGTATGTTGATGAAATATGGAGCACTGTGATGATGATTTAAAGATTATTAAGCTTTTTTCTTGGCTTGATCATAATGCCTGTTGTTTGAAGCTGTTGAAGCTCCTATATGGGCCCTGATTTATTAAAGCTCTCTAAGGCTGGAGAGGATACACTTTCATAAGTGAAGCTGGGTGATCCAGCAAACATAGAATGGATCTGGTCCAATATTCAAAACAATTTTAAATAGTTTAAAATAGAGACTTTGAAGAAATCCATTCCAGGTTATCCCTGTGTCCTCTGTGATCCTCTGTCCAGATCTTCTTAGAAGCAGTGGATTTATTATTTTGTTATGCTTTTCATTACACGTTAGTGTTATTTCTCTTCTTCTCTGTACTCAATTGTTTCCTGATGAAGCTGATTTATATCTGGAAAACGCATTAAAACGTTCATGATTGATATCCAACATTCACTGTAGGCCCCTGTACTATTATATAAATGTGTAACTTGTTTGTAATTTTTGTAATTGATTTGGCTATATATGTACAAATTAATGTGGATATTTGAAAGTATGGATTCACACTTAATAATAAGCTCTTTTTAATAATTATTTGGATATGTTTTTTTCTATATTGTTCCCAATATGTACCGGTATTTATTATTTTATGATTTGGCTAATGAGGGATGTGGCCACAGCTTAACTATATGGGATAGACAATTCCTAAGCTGTTTTTCTAAACTGAACATGAAAATTTCGAGAAGCATTAGGGTGAGGTCCCTAAATTTACCTGTCAGCTGACAAAACTATGACTGTCATACTCGTCATGTTCGCAAGCTCCTGTCCTAGGGAAGAAAAAGTATGGCTGAGATTCACAATCATGATGCAATTAGGGTTTAGCCCATTGCTCAACAAATACCTTTAATGACTACGTAGTTGCATTTATTTATGTATTTCATATCTGCCTAGAGCCCTGTTTTAAATTAAACTATCAATCAGAATAATAATATTAGTTAAATTCACATTTTTTAAAAGAATATCCAAATTCTGTTTAGTTTACTTTTCAGATTTATGTGATTACACTATATAAAGCTGTTCAAAAACAGTAATATGATCATGCTTTGTAAATAAAATTACTCAGCCACACTGGAATTTGTACATCCAGGTCAAATTATACCACTTTTTCACTAATTATATTCTAAAAATCTGCTTTTCACCTCTTCTAAATTATACCCCTGAAGCTGTAAACAAACTAAAGTGCATTGAAATTTATCACCAGTCATTTTAGTTTTTGCTCCTTTTGAAACACTATTTCTCGGGGTTGAAGTGTAAATTACATGATTAAAAAACATGAATGGGAATAAGAAAGATTTACGGTGCTCCAGAAATAGCATATCCGGAAGATTTGTAATGAATTTCAGTGCTCTTCATGCCTTCTAATCCTCAATGTATTTCAAATGACATCGGCGATAAATATGGCTGCCTTCTAAGTACTGTGAAGGGTACAGTCTGATTGTAATTAAGTGCAATTAACCTTTTGTACAAATGGAAAAAGGAGTTTTGAAAAAGTAATTTTGCATGCCTGTGTGCAGGTAAGAAATAGTCATGATTTATTTTTATCTTCCTTTAAAGACGAATTTATAAATAAAATCTATATAACAACATTGATATAATTGCTTTATATTGCACTATAATATGCAACTGATTATATAATTAGTAATAGAACAGCATAACTTTTATTTTAGTTTCGAAAGGATGCTGATTTTTTCACTCCCTTGTTATAATTCTTCCAAATTTTTCCAGCATCTGTCTCTCTTTGCAACTGTTAAGGTGTACCACATTTTACTACATGTGGATTATTTATTTATTTATTTATTATTTGGAGAGGACACCTCCCCTTCTGTCTTTTACTTCCGTGGAGGTAAGGACTGAAAGTGAAATCAGCAGCCTGCTGGGAAACATACGTCAAATAAGGAGCTTCGTAAGGGGCTTTCTTAGAATGTAAAAGAAAAAGAGTGCAGATCTCACGCATGCTCAATGAGATCGTGAATTTTTCTTTCATCCTCAAAAAGACAATGTCACCCAATCTCGCACCTGCACAGATCCCACACAGAAATTGGATACTCTACAATAAAAGAATTCTATGAGATGGTTGTGCTAGCAAACTGACTTACATAATTGATTAAAATTTCTACAGTTTAAAAATTGTTTATGAAAAGTGTGGAAATAATGTAGAAAAAATATTTTTTTTCAATAAAAAGTGTAAAGCATGGGTGGAAATAGAGTTTTTTTTAATGCCAACTGCAAACCTAAATTGTAGCTAAATTACTAAAATTTTACTTTAAGTCCTAAACATAGTTTGGTTTTCAAAATTGCCACGGTGGGGCGGTCAGAGGTCTATAGGAGCATGTCCAAAGTAAAAAAAGGTATGTATGGGGTAAAAAAAAATTTACATAGCATTCAGGGGTAATTAGCATTTAACTCATTAGCATTCCAATGCTTGCAGTTACAATAGGTTTTTTGTAAATCTGACATTTTCATTTACAAATTACACTAAGGAAACCTATTGTATTGTATCTAAGAAAACAATTTAGGTAAAGGATACATTTATAACATGGTTCCAGGATGCCTTAAAGCAGAACTGTAAGGCCCTGATCAGCACCAGTCCTCACCAAACACCAGTCCCCCAATGTAACACAACAGTCTTCACTTTTAGTAGGCCCCCGCTCAGACTATCTCAGGGAGATAGGTTGCATCTCTCTCGGTAGCCCCCAGGACGTACTGCACTAGGGATAGTGTTTGGAGATGGGCTGTGTAAGGAACTTACCCGCCCTGCGAGCCTGCGGTGTCCCTGGGGTTCCCAGCCACAGAGGGAGACCCCTCAGTAGCAAGCAGCATAACCAAGGCTGCTCCTCTGCTCACAGCTTGTCTGTCTCTGCTGGCGGAGGGATCCGCCCTGGACTAATTACTGATCAGCCAGGCAGCAGCCCTTGCATCCCTTTGAATGTGGTTCCTGCTCCCAGCACTGTGCAAGTGCAAAGTAGTGCACGTCCTAGGGGTACTGTGGGAAGAGGTGCGCGTGTTACCATGCGTCCCTCTTGTACCCCCCGAGGGCGTGGCACTCGGCTGCTTCGCCCCAGGGCGGGACATAGTTAGTTTGAATTCCCTGCGGCCAATCAGCTGTAGGGGATTTACTCAGTCTCCCATCAGACAGTGCCAGGTGGCGCAAGGTGATTGGTCATCCTGGCTATTTAAGGAGAGCCTGTCCATCACCCCATTGCCCGCTATAGCCTCTGTTAACACAGTGTGCTTGGGTGTGTCTCTATGTGGTTTAAAGTTTATCTGTTTGTCATTACCTTAGTGACCTGGTCTGAAACTCACCTTGCTTGAACTCTGCCAGCCCTGACCTCGGATTGTTACTGACCATTTTGCTTGCTGCCTGCCCTGACTTCGGATTGTTCTTGACCTGCATTTGCCTTATCCTCCTGTACTTCGCTTTATTGGACTTAACCCTTGCTGTATGATATTGAATAAAGCCTGATTTAAGGGTATCTGGAGTTGGTCGTGGTTTGTGTGCCCAGGCGCATTACAGGCTGGCTGCAAGCTGGAAGCCCACGGATAACAGTACAAAAATACTAGGTGATCCAAAATACAATCCATAGTCAAACCGTGTATTCACTCTATCAAACAAGGTACAAAGGGAGTAGGCACAGGCAGAGTGTCACAGATCAGCAGCACAGCTTATTCCGGTACTTGCTGTTCACCAGATCAGCAGCAGTTTGTCTGCTTACCTTGCTTTAGGCTGCACTGTCCAGGCTTTGGAGGTAGAGGCATCACTGGAGTTTTCCAGCTGATTTATATGCACCTGCCTATTTAGTCCCCACCCAGCCTGCCTGTTAGCCCCACTATATAGGCTGTGTTCAGACTGACAATCCTTGCCTTTGCAATAGGTGTGTTTACCTGTGGCTCCAGCTCACGTCTGTTTCTAAGTGCCAATTTCCTGGTTTCGACCTTGCCTTGTTTGACTTCAATTGTTCACGCCTGCCCTGACCTGATACTGCTCTGGTTTTCGAGATTGCCTATCCATTTGGTACTACTGGTGCTTCGGTTCCACCCGCAGTTAGCAGCTGTCTGCACGGGTGTGTATGAGGGCTACAAACTGGTCGCCGTCCATAGCAAAGTCCATCACTCCTTGTCTACTTCCCCATACTTGTGGCAAAAACCGTGACACAGAGTCAGGGTCACAGGTAGAGGTTGGTCCAGGCTGAGTACATTGAAATGTCAGGAAACGGGCAAAGTCAGCAACAGAAAACAAACAAATCTCTTCAGCACAAATTAGCCCAGCTAACACTACAACAGGCATAGAGCATTGGGAGCAGAGGCTATAAAGCCCCAGCAGCTAATGGTAGTGCGGGACTAATTGAATGCCCATTGGCTGCCCAATCTCAGAGCAGGGGATGTAGGAAGGCCATTTACATCCAAAGGGAAGCCAGGGATGCACAGGCTGGAGAGAGGAGGGCTGACAGCTATTTGCCTGATCCTGCTGCAAGCAATGCCGATGAAGGGAATAAACAGGATGCGTTGTCCTGTGGAGGCCAACAGTACGGGACAGCTGCCTAGATGAATGTCTCCTAACAGGAACTAAACTAAACCTTTTTTTTTTTTTTAAATTATGATCATGGATAATCTTTTATTGCAGAAGGGACATAAGGATAATTTAATTATCCTTAACTGCCTGACCACAGTGTTTTAAACTCAATCACCTGTACCTGTTTCATTATAGACACCTCGATCTTTTTCCTTCCACGTTTTTTTATTTTGATCTTTGGCCAATTTGATTGACCAGGTCAGGATGACGTAACTCCTGCACAGGCTCTGGGTATACTGCCTTTCTACCTTGAGCATGTAAGGTCAAGGATTTTTGACTGCTCAGTAAAGCTAACAGCAAGGAAATTATGTTTTATTGCTTGGGGCTTGGCTGTTGTAGGTAATGCAGCAAGTGTGGGAGCCTCTTCCTATCCATAACAGGCCCTCTGGAACCTGGCTGGCCAAAGAAGAATGAGCTAAAATATAAGTGTCCTCTAGCTTTTCTAGCCTGCCTGTCAAAACAACGATGGTCCTTGGAATGTTTGGATGGGAGCTTATTGGAATGTCACTTCAATAGGGCCCTCAGATATCCACTTTCCCACTCTTAAAAATAAGTACATTTTTTCTTCTTCATGACACAATGAAATAACAGATGCTTGGGTACTCATCAGGTGGATACACTGGGAAAACAGCAGGAGCAGTAACAAAAACATGTGCTTACACCTATCTTGTCCCATACATTTTCCAACTGATAAAAAACTTTTGGGTAAACAGTGGCTAAATCCTGAAAACATGTATAAATAGAATCCATGTAGTGCTGCTTTAGACTCTTCTTGTCTCTCTCACTATAATACACGAATGCCAAAGTACTGTATAGAAAGTCCTACTAGTAAACTGTTTCCTACAATGATCACACTATTAGACTTATCAAACTTTACCAACTGGTGAATCAGTGTCAAAACAGTTAAAACTGTAATTTTTGTGCCAGGAAAAAAAAAGTATTAAAAAAATGTCTCCAATGAAATGTATCCGATTTCGAAGAGCTTTCTGATTTTGAAGGTGTACCGGGGAAATGTGCTGTGCTAACGTTTATCCTGCTTACTGCGATTGCTGTGCATAAATGGATCTTTTTAAGAGGTCTAAGCCGATAAAAGGTGGTTTATTAACAGCTGCAGCCAGGTGTTTAAAGAGGCAGATACTGTGAGCCTTAAACACCCAACAAACTGTCAGATAAAAGCAATCGCCCATGTGACATCTCCTGTAACATTTTTTAATATGGTGAGATAATGTTACCTAGTACAGTAAAGCTAGCATTACCGAGACAGAAATCCGATTCCTGAAATATCTGTAAGCATATGATATGTGCCAGAAAAAAGAAGAAATATGTTTGTGGATAATTCTTTTTTTTTCTTTAAAGTGGACCTGTCACACATTGTCGGAGAAGGACTGCAGCATCCTTTAATAGAATGGAATAAGTGTGGGCCCTCCATTGGCTCTTGTCTTTGTACTTTCATGTGTGTTAATATTTCCATTGATCTTTATCACAGTTCACCTGTTTTCCCTGTACTTTTCTATACATACAATTTCTTTCAAGGAATTCTGCTGCCTGCCAGTCTCCATAATTGTCATCCAAATACAATAGGATAATTTAGCCACCAAGTCAGCTGTTCATTTTCCAACACAGCAATGGTGGTCTTTGACAGCAAAGGTCAGTTTTTGTTTTTCAATGGCCCTCATAATGAAAGATATCTTCATTGATGTCTTTACCTATAGTATTATATAGAGTACATTGCAAGCTTCCTGCTTCCCCTTTGTGTTTTAAATGTACAAGAAAAAGAATAGATATTACAAAGTCCTTAAAATGTAACTAAACCCCAAAAAAATGTAATGCACTACAGTATTTGTTCAATTTATGCATGCGCAGTCCGGAGCCGGTCCGAAAAGTTTGGCGACCACTGTAACAGAGGATGTGCTTTGATTTAAAGATACTTTCTTTTGCTTATTGTTGGAAGTGAAATGAAAACATTCCATTTTCAACATTTTAAACTTGTGAATAAGGTATTTCTACCAAAATTACTAGGAAGGGGTGAGTCAGATGGCCCACTGGAATATATGCCAAGTGAAAGAAATAAAAATGTGACATTTTGCATAAATAAAATGATAAAATAGTATAAAGGGTTTTTAATGCCAAAAAGTATTTTCCCTGAGTATTTTTTGTGATCATACTATGTGGAGGTGCTTTGCAATTAAATTAAAAAAAATATCACTTGTGATATGTTCCTAAACCTCCCATCCTCCTCGCCACAAGTTTTTGGTGGCAAGATTATGTTCAGGGACTTTGCAATTGTTAGTAGAGGCATTAAAATCATGTTTTCCTGAACATACCTAAATTAGAAGCACAGTCTGCCAGGGAAAATCTGTCTCCCAAAATAAAAAAAAAACAAAAATACCTTTACAGGTGACATTCCCTTCATGATAATAGTTGAGTTGAGTCATAAAATGGTAAAGAAAATAGGTTAAAAAATGTATTATTTAAAAAGGTTATCCCTCTATGCCACTACCATTCTTTTTTAACATTTAAAATGTGATGATAGGCTCACTTTAAAGTACTAAGGGAAAATGTTGACTATAGATTTGAGTTACTTACGAAACTAGAACTCATCCTATTTCTTGGTTGACTGATATCTAGAATTACCTAATCCAGTGTTTCTATACCCTTTAACATGTGGGAAACTTTGAAATAAGGTATTCAGGGAACCCCTTCTATAATTAATATATCCACAGTAAGGTAGTTTGGTGGTCAGCAGAATGTTTCTTACATTGCTAGCCATTGGGAACAATGTCACTCATGCAGATAGCCAAAATATTATTGGAGTCTCCTAAATTAACCTTAGAGGCAGAAATTGCTGATGCTTTATGGAACCTCAATCAACGTCTGGGGGAAATCTACAGTTCCATGGAACCCTGGTTGAGAATCATTGGTCTAATCCTTTCCTCCTTTGCCGTAAAATCTCTTGTCTATCTCTTTTATTCAATGGATTTTAGCTCTTTCAGGCATGAAGACCCATTAATAATTTGCCTACTACTAGCCTTCTGTTTTTCTGAACTCCAGAAATTAAAAAATGTAGGTTTTGGGTGGATGTAAGGAGTTAGATAGCTTACCCAATCCTTTGCAGCACTGGTGGGCAGAGCAGCTCTTCTTCCATATAACCTTTGGGTCTTAGGTGGCCCTTCAGTGTCCACATTTACAATGCAGGACTTCCTTTTGGTCCTACCTTGGGATGACATCAATGCTTGGAATATCAGCACAGGGAGGTTTATGGAAGAGACTGTGGAGTTACTGGCTGCATGGAGGAAGTAAACTAGAGTTTGACCTAACATGCATTTAGCCCTTGCTGTGCAGGTGGAGTCTCATTGCAAGGTACTTTTTTAAATGTTGATGTTAGGCTTTAAACCTCTTTCTTTATTCAATCAAATAGATGCCAACCCAAAAATAATGCTGGCCAAAAGAGAAGAGTCTTTCAGTCTTGTCTGATGTACAAAGGATATAACAAAACAACTGCTGTTACTATAAGTAAAAATCAGATGATCTTTAAAATTAACTGCATGGGAGGAAGTTAAGTGCATGGGATTTGGTTGCTTTTTTCTCACGCCTGTCAATAGAAATTCAAGAGCATCTTAAAACAGCTTGGAAGGAGGTCACACACGGGTCAGACAGAATTTAAAAGCCTTTTAATTGTCTCTTGAATGCAAGCTGAGTTCAACCATAATCATTTTGACTACATGATCCCTTAGCTGGTTTTATCTCAAAACCAGAAACCCTATTTTACTTTGCTTTGTATATCTATAAGATTTCAGCAGGGTCAGTAAGCACTTGGCCCACAATGTCATTATGCTAAACTGACAAAACCATTTTTACAATCAAGTAGCAGAAAAAATCCTATCAAAGTTTTTAAAAAACAAAGAACAAGGGTAGAATATGTCCTTACTTCGCCTACAGCTTCAAATGTATGCTTGTATTGTATCTGCACAGGATTAGCACAATATAGAAACACATTGTTGGATATACTTTTTTTTAAATTAGAAAAACATCAATAAAACCTATAGCATACAGAGAAAGCAAAGGGATAAAATCAGCGGTAGACATATATTTTGTATTTTTATGATTATCTTCTAAATCATTGGTGGTTCCATTTGTGTTTTTTTCTGTATATTACTTTTTGTGTAGGTAAATAAATTGTATTTTAAATCTTCAAACCTGTACTTCCTTTTTTTTAAACATTACTTTTCAACTTGTGATGTATCTTGTGAAGGTGTTTTAATAAAACTAGAAGTGCAAAAAGAATTTTATCAGGCAATTTCCTTGTTTGTACCATCTGTGAATCTCCAGTTGTGACAGTCCAATTTACATCACTAGGTTTGTAAAACATTATTTTTAAAGTTTATCTTTCACAAACTGAAATGCCAGCATGAGAAGCTTTACATGGAGGCTGCCATATTTTAGTAATTCACTCCAATCCCTCCTGATCGGTTTAGTCAAGGTTAGAACAGCGAAATCAGTGCAGTTTCTTGAAGTAGGTGATTTGGTAGTCACCTTGAGTGCCACCAGCTGCTGGGTGCAACAGATTGGAGAAAAAAACAGTTCGGCTTCTCAATAAAAAGCTGTGCTGTTCTATCTGCAAGAAAATATTCTCAGCATTTCAGATTGGGAGTGAAACAAGAAGCAGGGTTCGAATATGATAGATATATGTTAGAGGTGTGAAGAGAAGGTTGGACAATATGTAAGTAGGCACTGATACTACATTATGAGATTTGGCTACATGGTCAGGGTTCTTTAGGTGGAGAGGCTATGCGGCTCCCAGTAACTAAAAAAAAAGTACATTCTAGTTTCCCAAAATTGTTGACAGTGTATAGGTTCCATTTATTGCAGTCCCATAAGACAATAGTGTATGTGAAGCAGTGGCAGCTATAAGTCCTGTTCTACTACAGTACTTGAAGTACCAGAAATTGGAAGCTTTAGACTCTGGATATTTACCATCTTGTGAAAATTAAATTTGTTATCTTAGGTCAACTTTGATGGAATCATCCTGTAATGGGCACAACTGTAACACAAAATCTGATCATATAACACACATTTAATACATTTAGTTTAGTGTTATACACATATTAGTAATACAATGTGTAAAATGTTATATTTTTATGTTTTCCCCCAAAAAAAGACTTCAGCGGAGGTTCTACACAGAGGGATATTGGCAGGAGTGGAAGTAAAGAGGGGGCATAGTATGTTTTAAAAGTAATTATCGATAAGAGGGATCAAGTGGGAAGAGATGGGATCTCTTCCCACTTGATCCTGTTGGGGACAGACTGTTGGGGACAGATGAACATCTTGAGATGAATGAACTTGAAGAGGTATCAGATGAACTTCTTCTACCCACTCTACCTATTTAATTTTTTTAGTAAGTTGTTGCCATGGCACTTTCGAGTGGGTTGTTTGGTTCTTGAGAATGGTCGGCTTGTACAAGGATGTTGATAAAAATTCCATCTGAGGTATGTGGGCTTCTGGGGATATTTGGCAATTTATGACCTAGAGTGATTATAGAGTAAAGTAATTGTGTACTCCTTGTGTAATGGTCCTGGAGGTGGTATGTGTCACACTCTGCTGGCCAATCAGAAAATAGCCTCTGGACCAGCCCTGACTATTTAGCTAGCTCACACATTGCACGTGTTCCTGCAACAAGTCTTCACTAGAGCCGAGCCCCTAGCCCTGTGAGCTAGTTCCTGTACACCTGTTGCTTAATCCAATGTTTCCTGTGTCCAGCTCCTGTGTTAACCCCTCATTGTCCAGTCTGTTGGTTCCCAGCCAACTTCTCTATGCTGTTCCAGTGTTCCTGTCTGTCTGTGGATGTCCCTGAGTCTCTTGTGCCTCCTGTTGCTTCCAGTGTCTCCTGTGTTTCCTGTGCCTGCAGTGGCCCCTGTGTCATTGCGGTCTGTCTCCTGGATCCCTGGTAATTGATCCCTGGCATGTGACCTGACCTCTCTTGCTGCCTGTCTCGACCCAGGCTTTCCTGGATTATCCTCCTGCCTTGTGATTTTGTACCGTGCTTGCCCACCTTGGTGTGCCCAAGGACCGCAACTTGGCTGTAATCAGCAGCGCAACATCTTCTCCATCAGAGGCTCTTGAGAAAACCTGTTTACTGCTTAGACTCTGCGCCTTGACCCTTCTCAGGGCTCACACCACCTCCATATGCTCTGTAGTAGTCTCTCTGTGCTTGACAGTATGTTGTGACTGTGAGCCAAACAGTATACAAAATGTGTTACTGCAGATACAGTGTTTGTTTGTACATTGGTGCCTTCATTGACCCTTGATGGAAGTTCTTTGGCTTTACACAGGTATATATATATATGTAAGAAATATACATTTTTTATAAAAAAAAAATATTTTTGCAAGGAAGCATGAATAAGAAACACTTTACAACAATATATTTTCAATTACAATTACAGAGATTGGGATTGCTACAGAAGGTCATATATAGACTAATACAATACAACACAGAAGGTCATATCTAGAATAATATAATAAGAAAGCCTAAAAAAGCCTTAATTCACAATAACATATTAGTTATTACAATAATTGTACTCACCATCACCTTCCCTCAACAACATATTTATGTATATGGAGTCATGGTGAAACTGGTAGATGAAGAAACCAGCAGGTAAATTGGGGAGACACTGGTGGATCATTGTCTAACAGACGGTATGTGCGTCATGTGGTGTGATCGAATGTGGAAACAATAAGTTTCCTGGTATCTATTGGCATTGTATCTATGTATGATTCCCAGACCTCAAAGAACCTAATAATCTGTGTTTCTTTATCCAACAATGTTTCCAGCCTGTCAATTTGAAATATGAATCTTAGTTTTTCTCTAAACAAAACAAGAGTGGGTGGTTCTGGACTTATCCATTTATGCAGGATAGCCTTTGGAGACAATGAAGAGGAGTTTACTGCACCCTCTATCAATATGTGCCCCATGGAGTGTTAAGGTGCCAAACAATGCCCAAGCAGGAGTCAGCGTCAAGTCACTCACTAAGTTCTGTAAGGTGTAGGATGCTACCAATTTTCATAAATGTTTAATTTTTGGGGGGCTCCAGAACATATGATACAAATTAGCTGCCTCAGTCCCACATTTCTGACAGCAGGAAGTGGTACTCAACCCCATTTGAAAGGATCTATGTGGAGATATTTAGGGCCCATGATATAGTTTAAGCGTCATCTCTCTGTACATTGAAGATGAAATCGCTTTCCAGGCTCTCCTGAAATCTGCCGAAGTTTCAGAGGGGGTTCTATTAGGAAACATTTCATTCCATCCACTTAATCCTGTTCTTCTCACTGCATAGTCAATATCAGATTTGTAGCTGAGATACACATCAGCTATTGCCCATTTTACTGGGTTTGTCCAGTCTGAATCTGATAAGTTTTTATTATTGGTTCATATGCATGATATCATTTATAAATATACAAAGAGGTTTGCCCTCAAAAATGGGTATAGGTTGGATATAGGTTGCTTAGCTTGGGGGTTCACAAAGGATTTAAAAAAAAGAAAACTGGAATCCTGGGCAATCTGTCTTGGACGGGATCTGCCACACCCAGGGAAAATCTATGTTTTCCTAAAAAGGAAGGAAAAGTGAGGAGTGACTATTAAGTTTAAATATATCTCTCAGTCTATGCCACCTGTGCCAGCAGGAGTATAAAAGGGGGTTATCCAGGACTTCAGGAGGTAAAAATTCTTTATGAATATGCAACAAATAAGTTTATTTGGGGGGGTCATTTGTTAATTCAATGCCATGTCTGTAAAACTAGCTCTTCTATATATCCAATCCTTTAGGTATGTGGTTATTGAGGCCAAATAAGTAACTCCACATTTGGGAAGTTGAAACCTCCATTCTTAAAGTGGACCTAAACTCAACATTTTCACTTTACATAAAAGGCTAGACAACCCTTGTTTCTAAAGGAAAAGTGTTAATTATTTTTTATTTTATTAAGTGCAACACCCTTTTATTGAAAAAAAAAAAAAAAGAGCGCGGAGCCTCCCGGGTTACCTTTGTCACGCATCCCAGGGGGCTCTGGGTGCTCCTTCTGGGCATGCCCTAGACTTCGACATGCGCAGAGGGGGATTTTTTCTATTAAAGGAAAGAGATGCTGATCTCACCCAAGCACAGTGAGTTTGGCACTCTTTTTTGGCACTCTTTTTTTTCTTGCCCATGCGCAGTGTGAGATTGGATGACGTGCCAAGGAGACAGGAAGAAGACGGGATGAAGAGGAATTCCAGGACACCATAGTATCAGATCCATGTAGGGACCTGCGGGATTTAATGTGAGTGTCATTTTTTGTTTTGCTGTAAAATATGTCTACTAAATTTTGCTTGTTTTCCTGCCCAAATGAAATTTAAGAAAATTCTATATAAATCTTGGAGTTCCTTAGGTCACATTAATATTGGTAGCATCTGGACTGTATAAAGAATTTTAGGGAACACTATCATTTTAATTAGACTAATTCTCCCGAGGTTTGAGTTAGTTAAAAAAGACCATTTTTGCAGCTGTTCTCTAAATGTGCGCCAAATTGGTGCAATATTTAGGGAGTGTAATTTAAACAAATTTTTGAGGATAATGACTCCAAGGTATTTTAGTCTTTACAGCAAATTAGGGGTTTGGTGGCTCCAATAGGGTCCAACGCATTTTGAAAGCTATAGAGATTTTGATTTTTCAAAATTCATGCAGTATCCAGAAATAATTCTGTATTGTGTTAGCAGCTGCAGTATTGCTTTAAGGCTACATTTTGGTTTGGCAATATAAATATAGCAATAAATCATCCACAAACGCAGTTACTTTAACCCTCCGGTTCCGAATGAGTATGCCTTCAAAATCAGGAGTGTGGTCTAACAATCTAAAGAGTCTAACACCAAATTAAAGAATAGTAGTGGGGAGAGTGGGCATCCTTAATGGGTTCCCTGTGTCATTACGACTGGGGTGGACGAACTGCCAAAGAGTGAGGGAAGAAAGGTCCTTTACACAATGGATGTGGCGTTTGGGTCCCTGGGGTTTTGGTATTGCTCCATCTATAGAATTTATTCTTTAATTCTTTATTTCTTTCCACTCTTGCCTCCACGTGCTTTAAAATTGACCACTGCCTCTTGCCAATTTAATTTTGTTTGGGTGGTCCCTTTTGCTAGGTGTTCCCTGTAAGCTGGAATGACCGTGTTTTGCAATGCTTGGTATTCCTTCCTCCCGTGTATTCCATTATGTGTCACCTCAATACTGCCTTAAGCGTACGCCAGAGCAAAATTGGGGAATCCCAGTGTTCCATATTGTCGTCCAAACTATTGGCCCACTGGCATTTCCCAAAACTGCGTTTCCGATCTCACCAAATGTGCTGGAAGTCACCAGATATATGTACTGTCTATGGATTGAGGTAAGTCCAATGTTAGCAGTACCAGGATATGGCCATATAGGGTAAATTCCACTATAGAGGCCCTAGACACCATTGGGAGAAGAGATTCTTCTAGCAGTATGTAGTCTATTCGTGTAGAATGAGCCTTGGAGCAGCAGGTGTAGTCCTGTTCCGTGGGGGGTAAGAATCCTCAACGCATCTATTAATGAGGTTTGGGATAACGTGTTTTTTAAATCCGCTGTGACTGCAGTTGTTTTCCTGGCCGTCTGATTAGAACGATCCAGGGAGAGGTCTAATGTGCTATTTAGAACCCCTGCTAGTGTTATATTAGGATATTAATATATTATAGTGTTATATTAGGATAATAATTTTCAAGTATTTTTTAGGTAAATTTAGTGTAAAATAATGAGGAATTACTATTAGTGGCTTAACCTGAACATATCATTTATTTCATGCCTGCTACGTCCATGACTACCAAAACATATCTACTTTCTCCATCTAGTTCTACAGACAAAATCTTACAAGGCATGTTCTTACGAATTATAATAGCTACCCCCTTTTTTCTTCTTGTATTTTGTTGCAAAGCTTTCCCCTATCCATGAATCTCGCAGGGCAGCCGGGTCACCTGTTTTCCAATGCGTTGCTTCAAATGCAATAGCACTTTTCTATTTTTCTAACCAGGTTCATGGGTGCTCTAGCTTGCTAATTTTAGAACATATATTTAAACACCAAAAAATTAAACATAGATGTAACATAAAATCTCTGATAAATGTGAAAACCCTTACGGTTACATCTTTTGATTCCAAAGTCACCCAGGTCGGGTGCTCCTGTACCAAAAACAACTTTTTTAAACAAAACATCATTATAAATAGGCAAAGAAAAAAATAAAAAATTTACAGTGAAACAATGAAAAAGGATATTTAAGGAACTCACCTTTCCAGCAAGCCCACAGTGTCCCTGGGATCAAGGCCGCAGAGTGAGATGCTGCTGCATCAGGCAGCGTGACCGAGGCTGCTGCACTGCTTGCAGTGTGTCTCTCCCTGCAGGCAGAGGGATCTGTTCTAGCCGAACTACTGTTCGGCTAGGCGGCATTCCCAGCATCCCTATGGACATAAACAGAGAAAGTCTTGTTCTCAGCACTCCTGCAGATGTGCAAAGTAGGGCACGTCTCAGGTGTGCTGTGGGAAGAGGTGCGTGCGCTACCACGTGTGCCTCTTGTACCCCCCAGGGGCGAGGCACTCGGGCTGCCTCGCCGCGGGCCGGGACATAGTTAGTTTGAATTGGCTGCAGGGGATTTAGTTATCCTCCAATCAAGTGGCGCCAGGTGGGGGAAGGTCATTGGGCACTCTGGTCATTTAAGGAGAACCTGTCCTGAACACCATAAGCCTCTGTGAGTACAGTGTGCTTGGGTGCGTTCTCTCTGTTGGTTCATATTACCCTGTTGTGTCGTTACCAATAGCGACCCGGTCTGATACCTGATTCTGCCTGAACTTGGCCTGCCCTGACCTTGGATTGTTTGTGACTACTCTTCCCTGCTGGCTGCCCTGACCTTGGATTGTTCCTGACCTGCCTTTGCCTTACCCTTCTGTACCACGCTTATCGGACTGATCACTTGTGATTAACCCTTGCCTTGTTTTATGACTATAAATAAAGCTTGACAAAATGATTCTTGGAGTTGGCTGTGGTTTGTGTGCCCAGGCGCATTACAGGATATTGTTCTTTGTGACTCATGATGCAAGAGAGTCTGGTTCTAGATTTTGAAGGAAATTCAAAGCTGTTTGAGGATCTTTGAATATCTTGGTTTCGCCCTGCCAAGTTAGGTGAAGCTTAGCAGTTTGCAGCAGCAAGAACCTTGTTAGCATCCCCACCAGGCGACGACACACTGGTACAAAATGTTTCCATTTTTGTGTCACAGAGGCTGAAAAATCTTGAAAGATCAGAACCTTTGCTTCCCCGATACGCAGTTCCTTTTGTTTATGATACATTTCAAAAAAGCGCCGGTCCCCCTACCTATTAGCTCTCCAGCCTGTCAGCTCTCTCCCTGATAACTGGGGAAAATGAAAACTTTGTTGCAGCTGGTGATATCTGCGGATGTGCTGGGAGCCATGGTAAGATGAGGCTGCCTTGCTTGGCACCGCCCCTGGAAGTCAGAAATATACATTTAAATGTATTTATTGCCTCCTATAATATACATGTGGAAATTGTAAAATAGGTTGTCCATAGCATACATGTGGGGTAAATAAATAAATTGTAAGTCAATCTCTTCCTGTCAATCTCTTGATAGTTAATTAAGTTTATTCCTCCACTTTAATAGAAGATAGAAGTATTCATTAAATAGTCTCAGCATTTTTACCCCCCTGCCCATCATTAATTTGAATACAACTAACTGATCATAGGCTGTGAATATATTACATTTTAACCTGCCGAGTGGTAACCCCGAGTGTGACTCAGGGTAAAAAAAAGGTTGCTGAGAGTGGTAACCCCGAGTCACACTCGGAGTAGCTAAAACAACAAAATAGAATATATATTTATATAGCGAAATATATTTACTGTAAAAAAAAATTTTCAGGAAAAACAATGTACCGCTTTTAAACATATAAATCCTGACAGAAATGAACCGCCCAGGAGGTTAACAGGCATTCCAACCTTGTTCCTTCTTGGTAAAAGGGGGAACCTTAGTTCTTAATCTCCTTAGTTAAGAAAGGTTGTCTTACCTCAAATCATTCAAGTTTGTTTCATTTTTAAAAACAAAAGATTTAAAACAAAGATAAAACTTTTGGAAATGTTAGGAAAGAATGAAGTATGTAAAGCTGCTTTTTTTAATCATTTGAACATTTCTAGAGCCTTGCATAGGAGTTGCAGCTGAGACAGGATACTTATAGTGCATTGTGTTGAATTCTTATGACAACTGCTGACTGTGGGAAGTACAAGATAATTAAAACTTCCTATGCCAAAAAGACAAAGATACCCTTTAGTGGTGGTACATGTTATATAACACATACTGTTTAATGAAGTAAGTTACACTTCCTATGGTGCCTGATCTTTTCAATTCATTATTAAATCTGGTACACCAACATTAAAAGTTGGGTTTAAAAGAGTGTGAGGAAAATACTCTGCAGTCTCCTTGATGTGTGACGTTTTTTCTTTTTTTTTTAGATAGGCAATACAGAGAACAATAAGAAAGGATCTTTATAAAAAATGTGTGATCCATCAGGAAGTCTGTAATCACAGTATGGTGTGGTTGTTTTTAAATAATTTTTAAAGTAGACTACTTCAACTAGACTACCCTTCAACTAAATAAAAATCATTGCCAAAAAAAAAAACACCACTGCACCTAAGTGTGTTACCTTTCCTTCAGCGTTTGCGTTGTTACAGGTTACACTTGTGTTACTTCTGGGGTTGATATCCCAAGGAATGCCGATTATGCCAAATGTCACAAAAATATATTACATCATACTGCCTTCTCATCCTTTTTGCAAGATTTAGTTCTACTAAATATTAGATTTTGTCTAATACATGTTGAAATTACTTCCACGGCGTGCAGTAGAGGGGATAATGTATATTTATTAATTTAATTCCCCCCACCTTTTTTTTTTTTTGCTATTTTTTGCTACAGGATGTAGTAACTGCTTGCTACGCACCTCTGAAGCTTAATACAAGCTTGTTTAAACAATTTGTTAAAATCTGATACCATGTCTTGTTATATATATTCTCAAGACTGGGATAGATAGTGCTATACAAAGATACTGTAACCAGATAGCAGTTGAAATAGCCGTATTGGTTGCATATGTCCCAACGCGTTTCGCCAAAGTAGGGCTTCCTCGGGGGAATGATAATATATGAACTATGCAATCTGTATATACATACAAAATAATATAAATTACAGTATGTACAGAACATTGCAAAAAAGTACATATAATGAATACAACTTGAATAGTTCAACACAACAAATGCTATTTTACTTAAAATCAGGTATATAGAGAAAAAAAAACCTCTAAAATAATTTGTTATAGTCAAGGACAAATTCATGTATCTTTTAATAATGATGTGAGGTACCCTGTCTAATTAAGTGCAAAGGCAAGGTTTAGAAATTGAATAAAAAGAGGTTCATTACTTATGTGAAAGTGATGAAAATCAAATTCTAATCTAATCTATATTTGAAAAATCAAACAAAGGTAATCCAGAAATTCTATATCAGCCATATGAAAGAATTTGATTACAAAAGATGTCCTAATGCAAGAAATGATGGTATGATGGTTGATCCTGGTATAAAGATGTTTAGAACCAGAAATGCTGGACTCAAAAAGAGCCCCCCCCTCCCGCCAATGACCGAATATTCTATCCAACTATTTCTCATCCACCCCTCCCAGTTTGGAAAATATTCTTAATAATCTTACCTACTCCATCAGAAAGCACCTACATTTTATCTCAACCCATTCAACCTAACCTTATCCCTGCCAAGCCATCACCCCCCACCATACAGTCATCTCACAATAAATTTCAAATCTCCTCATCCACTGCATTAAATAAATTACCTACTAGTACTGTGGACATTGACCTAACCCAACACACAACATGCAATGACTACAATACTACAGGTGCCATTCCCAAAGTTCAGAGATCTTTTTAAGGTTCCCTCCAACAGCAACTACCTTCCCCGGTACCCCACAAAAACTTATTGGACTCCTACCTCATCAA
The DNA here is from genome assembly GCF_032062135.1 of Pyxicephalus adspersus. Lineage (NCBI taxonomy): Eukaryota > Metazoa > Chordata > Amphibia > Anura > Pyxicephalidae > Pyxicephalus > Pyxicephalus adspersus. Next base: position 44,261,673 of record NC_092859.1, read on the forward strand.
ATCAAACAAGAAGTAACAGACATGGAAATCATTTTTTTATCTTCCTACCGACTATCAGATTTGAAAACACAGGTTCTAAAAATGGTCCTATCATTTTGTCTTTTTCAAAATATGGATACATTTGAATTTAATAAGGACTTACATTTATTTGCAATAAATTTAACCCTGAAAGTTATGTTTGACAAGCCCCCTCAAGATCCATAACCATACCAACCAGAGACTTACAAAAACATTGATACACAGGATTTTAGGCTATTAGAAAACCTTCACCAACTATTAATGGAAAATGAATTTGCATCTACCCTAGTTGCAAACCAACCTCCTCAATTGTCAGAACAAGCTCCTACTCATTTGTTAGCTAAAAAAACTAAATACAATTTTTTTCCAAACATTTCTTTGAACCCACACAAACTTTTGTTAATATATAACTACTGAACAGATTTTCAAAAGCTATCTAGGCATGGAAACCCCATGAGGCAATATTCACAAAAGCCCACCATTCTATTTTTGAAAGGTTCATCATCATTACTATTGGATTTTTTTTATTACATTCAACCTAATCAATTTAATCTGAAATTCACTATGGAATTTAGCGACATACAATTACCATTTCTAGATCTACACATCTGAATTGATGACAATCACAAAGTCACGACTACACTATTACAGAAGAAAACTGCGGGCAATACAATATTGCACGCTAATAGCACCTACCCATAGGCTCTAATTCACAGCATTTAGTTTAGTCAATACCTGAGACTCAAAAGAAACTGTATAAATGATTGGGATTTCCAACATGAAGTCAGATTATTGCAAGATTACTTCAGAGTGGCTATTCCAAAAAACATTTTTTTAAAAATCTTATAAAAAAGCACTAAACTACCAAAGGAAAGGCTCTCTGATTTTTAAAACTGACAAACACCGTACAGAATTCTCACCCCCAACCAGGATTATTACTAGATACAATGAGAATCGCAATCCTATTTATACAACATTGGCCCAAAACTGGCATGTATTACAATCAGATCCCAGGATAGGGAAAGTTAATTAGAAGTAAAGGCCACTTGGTCTTGAGTGACTTTTGACCTACCCCCATACCCTTATCTTAGAGAAACTACGCTCAAGGAACATTAATGTGTGGCCATTGCAAACAATGCAATTGTATTAGAGAAGCCCTTATGATTACCTTACCCAATGGAACTAACTATAGACCACACCATTACATTGATTGCAATACAGCTGGTATCATATACATGATTACTTCTATATGTGGTGCATTCTATATAGGAAGAACTAAACGACCGTTTAGAAAGCCTATTTTTGAACATATATACTCGATTACAGTAGGAACAATCATCACACCAATCTGTCACCATGTGGGCACAAGACATCAATATGTCTCCAAAGTGCTACAATTCTTTGGATTAGATCATATACCCACCAATTCTAGAGCCGGGATCTGGATAAAATATTACTTCAGATTGAAACCAAACGAATAGAATCCTAAAGCCACTCAAGCACCAGGTCTTAATGATACATTGAGCTTTAAATCTTTTTTATAAAAAGCTCTTAAGGAGAGACATACTTTGATCCCAGTAGGATCCACATAAATTATAAAAATAGGAGGGAGGTAGGTCAGTAACAAACAGAGTGCCACCACAAATTGATGTATGAGTTTGCATTTGGATGCTGAAATCCACTCCCACATCCCTGCATCTACAAACCTTACAAATTAATTAATTACTTGTTATGACAAAACACAAGAACTTATCTGAATCCTGGCACTATATGTAATCCATTTATATATCATGTGAAATGCACACAGGTCTTCTTTTTACATTAATAAGATGTGTCGTATGTATAAGTATATTAAGATTTTTATTATTCATTCTTTTATTATTACATCATATTTGTAACATATCAAATTACTACATTATGAGACTTAGCATTTATAACTATCCATTTAGGAAAATATGAATGTTCTTTTTCAATTATTATTATTATTGCGCTTAATAACTACCACAATCCATATAGGTCCATTTTATGCACTTTTATTTCTTGATTACCATTTTTGCCTTTCACACTTTCCTGTGTACTAATGCGGTCTCCACCAAGTCTCCACAAAAGTTTACATGCATTCAACTGTCTTCAGGATTTCCCCCTCCTGTGACTGGAGCTTGCAGGGGACCAAGCACCACTTACGAGTGCAGGCTTTGTACCAGCCTGCAGCAAACTGTTTGGTTTCCTCTGTATGACCCGTGGGTCACCCTCTGTACATAAAGGGAGCTGACTTTTTAGGTGGGCCCCCTCCGCAACAGAGTTGAAGCCCTGATGGGGAGTCCCTTTTTTAGTTGACTGCATGATGCGTGTGTGCACAAAGGGGTGCGTGCACCTTGAAGTCACAAGGATGCCGGAAAGCAGCCGGAGTACCTCACATCATTATTATAGGATACATGAATTTATCCTTGATTATAACAAATTATTTTGGAGTTTTTCCTCTTCAATATACCTGATGTTATGTATAACCATTCAAGTTGTTTTCATTATATGTATTTTTATGCAATGTTCAGTACATACTGTAATTTATATTATTTTGTATGTATTTACAGACTGTAAAGTTTGTATATTATCATACCCCTGAGGAAGCCCAACTTTGGTGAAATGCGTCGGGAAATATGCAACCAATATGGTTATTTCAACTGCTATCTGGTTGAAGTAACTGCACTACTTATACCACTCTTGTGAATATTTAAAAATACATGGTATATGAATTTATGTATGTTCATCATAATTATGTATGGATCTAAACAGTATAAATACACATAATTAATATTTCACATAAGTAGCCTCAAACTTCTTTTTTTCTCTCCGTTTGATTTATTCTTCATTACAATAAAGAGGTGGCTCTAATCTACATATTTGAAAGAGAGAAGTATCTTTATTATTTTATTGACCTAAATACTCTGAGTATATATTTATACCATCATTTTTCTGTTTAGATTTAAGGAAGTTCACTGTAAGAGGAATATGGGAATGTCATCCCTGACCTTCTTTTAAAGTGGAACTAATGTTTTTTGGTGTGCATGAGCTTTTGCTATAATTGGCAAGCATGCTTTGGTATGGCACACCTTTTCCCATTTTGTGGTGAAGTGCTTTTTAGTAATGACAGGTCAAAGAACCTATCAACACTGCTTCCCCTTTAGCTGTCATCCTTGCTGCCAACTCTTTTAGATCCATGAAGATCATCTTCAGCCAATGTACAACCACAAAGGATGTAACTCCAACATCTGTGCAGTTTCATTATCCCCGGTCCCCCGGTTGACGTGCAGTGTATAGAGGTGGGCTGTACATTGCGCATGCAGCATGCAATATAAGCAAAGAATTAAAAGCAACCAGGAGAAGTAAATGTTTTTTGGCAAAAGGGACCAGTTGACTTTTTGTTGACATCCAGAAAACCAGCATTTCAGAAGAAGAGGTCAGCTTTACTTTACCAAACCAGTAACTTTCTTTTTGTTCTGGTAAAAATGTTGACAGATATTTTCTTCAGCATACTTTATAGAGAAGCAACATTATCTGGATTCAATATGCAAAGAAAAATATAATCACATGGTATGCTTTAAACATCAGTGTTTATTTAGAAAATTAGGACCAAAGATTGTGACATCCACTCCATCATAAAGGTGTACCAGAGCTATTTATACCTGGTCCTGTTCACAGGCTTATAATTCACAAAACTTGAGTCCAGGGATTGGAATATAGTGTGCATTATCAGGACAAATGAAGTAGTTAACTGGACAGCCAACCTAAAACCTTAGGGTGTGGGACTAATTTTTGATTAATAATTCTTCTTAAGTGATAGTCATTTTCATACAGTTAAAAATAAAAAAGGGAATAATTATAAACATTTAAAGTATATTGCTGCAGAAATATAACCAAATATATATTATGCTCTCATAAGCAGAGTGATGACCAGTTCTCTTTAAAACTATAGCAAGCATTTTAATCTGCATTCAAAATCTTAGACTAAAGGGTACTTAAAGTGCTGTACCAACTTCAAAAATGCAAATAAGATCTCTATTCTACAGGTATATTATCTAATTATTCTATAATGCAGAACAAACAGAAATGAAGATGTGCAAAGAGTGCTAATAAATGTGCACATTTGATCAGTTGCTAACATTTGCAACATGCACATTGTCGTCTCCTTTAAGTAAAGCTATAATATAGTGTGGAACAACCTGTCGTTATATGATCTTCTCTATAATCCATACAATCTGTCAGCATTAACTTTCCATATTTTTCAATTATAGATCTGATGAGAGTGGATCAAGTTACTTACAGAGTAATTCTTCTGCTGTACACACCATCATGGTCTACAAGTGAGAACACAGCATGGAGCAGAATTATCAAAGAGTAACATTTTGGTATCCTTAAGTTCCATTACCAGTGAGGAGAGATAAGGAGTGTTATACTTTATAAACCCTTGAGAAATCTTGACCCAAGTGTTCCGCATTATACAGTCAAGGTTTGCTAGCACTCTGCAGGTGCTCTCCTCCTTCTTCCCGAATGTGCCAGGCTGATATAGGATAAGATGATTCTGTTACATTTTTACTTATTTTCGCTGGAAAGATTGTAAATTTCTTTCTGCAGCCTACTGCACATAAATATTTCAGCAAACTAGCATCTCTCAAAATTGGGTTTTTCACCTCCCTCTCTCTCTCTTTCTCTTTCATACTTGGATGCTATGCTCCTGTCTATTTATTCAGCTTAAAATACTTATCTGCTTCCAAATACACTCACTCCTATCAACATGAGACAGCTAAAAAAAACCCTAAGGTAGGACAGCTTACCGGCTATATCAGCAAATGAAGTGCTGTCAAATCTTTGAAAATGTAATATTATTAGTGTATTGTTGGGTAGAAATAAATGTGTCAGTGACAGCATCTAACACCGCTTACCTTATGAAAGGCCAAATGGAAAGGTAGGTGATGACAGACAGAGCTCAAAGCTTTCGGTTTGGACATTAGAAATTGCAGTGAAAACATAGCCATTGAGTGGATTTGACAAGTATTACTTATTTGTAAATGTAAACTAGGGGTATGAGATTTTTTATATATGTTTTTATATGTTAGTTCCAGAATACCAAACAAGAAATAGCAAATAGTAAGCTGAAAATAGGGATGGAGGATGCTGGAAGAGGCTGAACAATGCAGACTCTGGTCCATTACTTGTGAATGGGATTTCTAGCTTTAAAAAAAAGACTCCCACTATTCACTAAGGTATGTTTATTAAAAATGAAAAATATTAGCTTGAACGTTGGATAAAGGAAATGTATTTTTTCTGTTCATTTTTTTTTTTTCTAGTTATAAATTGTCTTTAAACATAATACAAGGTGAATCCATGACACCATTGTCAGAAAGAATTATGAGTCTTACAAAGAGAATGACTAGCAGAAGCTGTTTGCTTTTATACAACCTTTCTAATTTAAAGCAGACCCATACATCAAAAACAAAAAAAATAAAATAAAATAAAATAAAGTAGGCAGGTTGTTTATTTTCAGAAACGGGATGCCCCTTCTGCAAAAAAATAAATAAAACAACCTGCTTGTCCTCATTTTTTTTTTCTATAATGCATGCTGAGCTGTGCATGCTTAGGACTGGTTCAGACCTGCTTTGGGTACAAGAGATAATGTGTGGCTCTTGGCTTTGTCACTCTTACTGCAACTTGGGTTCTTACAGAACTAGCGTCTGCAGTTTTGACAGCTGGTGGCAGTGAGTGGTACTGGTACCGGTCACTGCTACCCCATTCATTCTCTATAGGCTGCCACTAAACTTACATGTAACATTTCCCCAGAAGCAGTAGTTCCCTGGCATGGGAAAGCAATGAATGCTCTGTAACCTCATAGCCAGTGTGCACAAAGCCTTAGTGAATGATTCCAGCATACCCAGCATGTCTTGCGGCTGGGAATGAATTACCTTCTACATGCATGCATCGGAGTTGGATCATTCAGGGCTGACCTGTCTAAATGCCCAAACCTGGGCCAAATGAAGATAGGGACACTGGTGCCTGAATAAGGATATGGGAGCGTACTAGGGATGAGCGAGAATGCCTCTGACATTCTCGCTAAAATTTCCCCGAACTTCCAATGGGTCTGGGAAATTTCGGCGAACCAATTTCACGAATTCCAGCAGGTTCCCACGCTCCCTGGGTTGATAAGTACAGCCCAGGAAGCATGGGAACTGGCAGTCACAGCTGATTGGAGGCACGCAAGTGCTTCCAATCAGCTGTGACTGCAGGCGAACTTTCAATGAAGTTTCTCCATTGAGAGTTCACCTGAGTTCAGTTACACAGTCACCAGGCTGATAAGTACAGCCTGGGGAGTGTGGGAACTTGCAGTCACAGGTGATTGGAAGCACACGGGTGCTCCCTATCAGCTGTTACTGCAGGTGTACTCCTAATGGAGTTTCTCCATTTAGAGTTCATCTGAGTTCAGTTCCCACGGTCCCTGGGCTGATAAGTACAGCCCAGGGAGCTTGGGAACTCTCAGTCACAGCTGATTGGAGGCACACGAGTGCTTCCAATCAGCTGTGACTGCAGGCAACTCTCAATAGAGTTTCTCGGAGTTAAGCGAGAACACGACCTCATGGTGAATCACAGAGCCGTTGTTCTGTAAGCGAGAAAGGCCCAATTCGCTGTGAGATCGAAATGAAAAATTTTGCTCGCTCATCCCTAGAGCGTACTTAAATACTGTGCTATTTATATATATATATATATATATATATATATATATATATATGTGCATATATATGTATATGCCTTTTTCTCTTCTTCTCACCTTTCTTGAATGAACTGTAGGAAAATGCATATAAGACTGTCTTATTCATTCACTTTTCCAAATGCCAATGCAAAGCAGATCAGCAATGCTAAGGGTAATGTGGAGAGTAGATGTGAGCCTGAAGTTACCTATCATAACTATCATAACTATTCTAAACCTTTCTAATTCGCTAAACATCAAGTAAAGTAAGAGTATATGTAAACCTAGGGTGACATGGCTCTGACCTATCTCCCAATGGTCATCTTGTCATCTTGTCACAGAGGTTTCCAATACAATTTACAATTGGAATGAAATAGGTAATTTCGTTAAAAAAGACACTTTATGACACGCAGTGCTCTAGCAAGCTAAATATAATCAGTTAGAGTTTACTTCTCTTTGGTATTAGGAAACTGAAACTACAGGTTCAAAATCTAGTGTGTTGGGGGGCCATTCAAAAAAAATTACAATGAGCACGTGTTCCAGTATTGTGCACATGCACTTTTGAATAAGCCATAACATTATTTTTCTGTGTTTTTTTTTTACAGCTTGTTACCAGGAGCTGGGAATTAAAAACACACACAACCTATGTGTTTTATTAATTTTAGTTGACTTCTTTGGCCTACCAATGCATTAAAATGCGTGGAATGCCATATGTACAAAAATGTGCAAACAGCACAAAAGAGAACATTCCCCATCTTTAGGATTTAATGACAAAATGTATATCATGATTCACACATTGATGTGCATTGAAATAGTGTGAATAGGTTCCTAAATAGATCTTAGATATACAGATTTATCTACATTGGACTTCATGTAGGACTGTAAATAAGGCTGTGTTTTCATTGTAGGATTGTGAGTACTGTGTGAGTGTGGACCTGCAGTAATGGACCTTCACAATCTGTAATAAAAAAGATAAAAATGTCTTTAAACTGGATTAGTCAAACCTTTCCATTTATAGGTTTGAGTATTTGGGAACAAATGAAACCTGTTTCTGCTGATTTATTCTTAAGTGAAATAAGTATCATTTCCGCAGGTGTTTTATTAAAAATAGACATAGAACAAGCAGCAAGAACACAGTGCTTCCTGAAGACTCAGATGATGGTATGTTACTTTTCTGTGTTTCTGGCACCATACTTTGAACCTAAGGCTTTGAATATGCACTGATAGCATATATAACATAAATGTATATGTAACATTTCAGATTCTTAACCCAGCCCTCATGTTCACCCTTTTACTAACACGTACCTCTCCCCCAACCAGAACCTTGTAAGCCTGTTCACAAGTCAAATGGCAATGCACTTGCATTGTGTCAGAGCTATTCATTGTTATTGGTGCAGCAAGGCAATACATAATTATGCCCAACTCACCATGCATCCCAGTGGTTCATGCACATGACTCAGGTAGCTAGGATGTCACTTATCCTTCCCATAACCCTTTTTTCTATCCCCAACCACCATTCCCCACCCTTGCCTTGTACCTTCCCCAAATAACTGAGACCCCACCATAAATGTTGTAGAATGACCTTTTAGGTGGCTTTATTGCCATAACCCCCACTCCCTTTTTCCTTTATATTTCAATTTACATTTTATGCCATTCAAACAATTGTAAGTCCCATTTAACCATAACTACAACCAAACTATTATTCATCTTCATTCCAATTTTAACCATACACAATATAACAACATTTTAACAAAAACAGATCCCATTGTAACCTCTCCTAGTTACAGGTCCTCAAGGGAAAAGCTTTATTCATCAAATGCTATTTAAATTTTTGTGTGGGGGGTCTGTACCACCATATTTTATTGCTCCCGTACTACTACAGGCTCGGGAATGAAATGTTACTTGCAGCCCCCTTTTACCACTATACAAACCATACCATTAACTTTCCCTTAAGGTGTTGCCATACCGAGATGGCTCTCCAACTTTTTAAACACACACCTACTGCTGCCCCGGGGACCTCAACCTCTCATCCATAATGGCCTTTTCCACCCACCAGCACTTCACCCTTAATAAATACATTTTCTCTGTATTTTTCAAAAGGAATGGATCCCCAGCTTCTTGATTCAAACCTCATTCCACTCCTTCTTCACTCCTCCACCTTAGTTGAAATTTAACCAATCCCTCCTATCTTACTTAATGATTCCCTTTGTCTTTACTTAACCCTTTCCTTACCCTCCCTGCCCCACCTAGCTTATAGTCATGCTGCCTTTCGCCCTCTCCTTTCTCTCGCTAGCACCGGGCATTACTTTTCTTCTCCTCTTATTATTACAAAATGGCCTTCCTTAATGCAACAAAGGGTACCGCATGCCATGATGTTTGTTAATTCATGCCTTGTATGGAAATTGTTTTTTTTTCTTTACAAAAAATATGCTTTATATTTTTTTAGTCTAGTAATCATATAGTTGAAACTGTGGTCTGAAAGATCTCTTTTCAAGACATAATAGAATTTCTGACATTGTGTATATGTGCACACATTTATTAGGTTATAGTATCATGTAGTATTTCTAATATAAGATTATTCCTTATTTTAGTAAAAAAAAAATGTTACAGCAGCCAACAGGTGCAGTGTGGCCTTCTCTCATACTACAGGTCATATTATATATTTGTCAGTTCTAAATCTTACTGCTCATTTCTTGGTAATGGAACCTGTACATTTATCTTACTGAGTTATCACAAAACCAGTAATTTACAGTAAACTGGATACAACTGCTTATTTATATGTAGTGTAACACCTGGACCAGAGAAAGTAAAAGTGATTCATATCTATGCAAAACAGATACCTACTACTGTATGTAAGCAGACATTCTGTGTAATATCAATTCAAATATTTGACCATCTGCATTCTATATACAATAATTGATTGGAGAAAGAAGTTCACTGGAAAAACAACATGGGTTAAAAAAATAGGAGCAGTATATATTGTAACTTATCATTTTTATATATTTATATTGTGGTGTTGAGGACCTGACACCTTGTCAAATGCATCTTTGTCCACTCCTTTCAATATAGAGTGTGTGTTAATTGTTTCTTAGTAGAGTAAAGTGTTTTTTTAACAGAAATCCCCCAACAATGCCTTTATTTTAGTTTCTTTCCAGTAGTCTGTCATGATCCTCGTTCAGAAACTTATTAAGGTGAACAATAAATTTTTGGTTGAAGATGATAGCCCTATAGACAGAAGTTGGACTAAGTCGTTACCCTTCAAGTCCAAGTCGAGTGCCAAGTCATTTACACCAAGTCCCAAATCGAGTCCCAAGTCAAGTCACTTCATTTATCAAGTAGTTTGCAAGCTGTTCATTAGGTGACTTAAGTGGCACTCAAGTCAAAGTCGTGCAACTCGAGTTCCAACCTCTGCCTATAAGTAATTCAGACAGGTAAATCCTGGTACCCGTTATGTTATCTCAAAATGAACTGCTGATAAGGGGAAGTATGGATAGCGTGGGAAAGAATCATCCCTGTCATTCTTTTTTCTTCTACGTACAATTGATGACATTTACCTATACTTTTGTCCTTCTAAATTGATTATTGTAAGATAAGGCAATAAATTGAAGCAGACAGGATAATCAGGTAGGCAATGAATAGGAATACGCAATGAGTAAATGTAGGTAATGAGTAGGATGGGAAATCAAGTAGAATCAGGCAGGAAGATGGCACACGCAATAAGTTGGAGCAGGCAGTAAGTCAGAGCAGACAGCAAGCAGAAACAAGCAGTAAGTGCAATCAATCAATAAGTTGTCATGTTAAAAGCTGTCATGCTTGTAGATAGCAAACAGTTTTTTTTTTTTTTTAGGGACTGCAACAGTGAATGCTGTTCTCTTAAAGACAAGTGGAGAGCAATGGACAAGCCATTAACATTTGTCTTCTGATCTCCTCCCTCTCTTCTCTCTTCTTCCCTCTTCTGTTTCAACATGCCCAGCTTTGTTCTGCTATAAGGTGGTCATCTTGGTATAGGGGCAGGGCCACCTTCTTCATGGAGCTGCCCTCCACCCAGATATTTGGTAATGTCATCAAGGGATATTCAGGAAGCAGTTTTAGAGTCTTAGAAAGCACAGTCATACAGGCTGAAACAAGCATAATCAAGGAGAACCTTGCACGGAAGGAAGAACTCTCCAGCAATGAGAACACTGATGAGCAAAATGGTGACTTCTTTAAACCTAACTTTAAACTTCACAGAATTTGCAGTCCCAGACAGCAGTGCCTTAGATGACCTGAAACTGAAAATTTACATTTATAGGGGCTATAGAACAAACTGACTAGGTAACTGAAAATGTCCTGCTATTATTCAGCATAACTTTGTTGAAAAAGGTTTCTAGTTACTCCTTAAGGACGAATAATATTTCTGGTTGTTTCCTATAAGACAGCAAATTTTTACTTTTTAAGTTTAGATCTACTTTAAATACTGTGGCAATGTGTCTTTGATAAGATTAGCAGGTGGCAGGGACCATCCCATGTATATATATTCATGCATTAAGCACGTTGTAATACATTACCTCTCCTCCACCCTAAGACTCCTAAAGTTATTTTGACATTATCTCGAGTCTGCCATAGGATATATTTTCCCAATATAGCAAAACTGAGCAGGTATTCAACATTTTCCCAGACATACATTCACACCCTGTGGAGAATACAATCTATTTTTCTATGTCTGAAACAACAGGAAGAACATGTTTAACCAAAGGTGACAAAAAGCTGTCACTGGGAATCCAAATCAGCAGCTTGAAAACAAATTGGGAAACAAGACTCCTGTACAACCATTTATGAAAGTGTTACATGGTTGAGTGCTTTCATTTGATTTCGGACATTAAGAGCTGTTGGAAAATACAGGAAAAAACAAAAAAAATGAATATAGTGTATTCACAGTGCATTACTGAACAGCTACCAAATATCCTTCTTTTTCTCTCTGCTGCTTTCTTTGTTTCTCTCCTATAGCACCGATGTAGACAGGGACACCTAGTCTGCAGCAAAATACAGGGAAGGAAAGTACAGGAAACTGGCAGGCGAGTGGCAGGGCCTTAAATTGCTTTTGTCTTTGAAATGTCCCACCTTAAAAAAAGTAAGAATTAATCCATATCTACGAGAACAGGCATTTTAGATTATAGTTAGGATTGACAATACCTGAGACTTCTGTTGAGCTGAGCTGTTCAGTTGGACAACCATCAGGAGGGTAATTCTACAGACCAACATTTTCTATAATAGATTTTTGGTGGCTTTGAAAATACTGTACTTCGTTATAGGGAGCTCTGCAAGTAAACTATGGAATCTTCACATAGATGCTAGAGGAGGCCAGAGAAAAATAGCAAATGTTAGGGGTAATGGATCAATATATGTATGGTAGAGCTAGATATCTATATGATACTTTAGGAAATATGCTGATTGTATTTACTATGTTTATAAAATAACTTGTTTGTACTGTGTGAAAAATAATGTCCTAATTTACGAATCCTTTAGCAATGTCTGACACAACAGTAAATGCAGGGGAGAAAAAGTAGTAAACTTATATTTAATCTGTCTATATGATCTTGGAATCATGGACAACGGAATTTGATCACTTTTTTGGTGAATTTTACAATGAATATTTATAAATTGCATCAAAAGTTATTATCAGTTGAGAACAAGTACTTACAGTATATAATATTATATGTTTTGTATCTAGTAATTCATTTGCCTAATTTTAATATATTTCATGCCCCTATGTCCCACATTGAGACGTATTATATAGTAAATCAAAGACAGATTCCCACTATTTCCTGTGATGTCTTTGTTAAGTTGTTGCTTATTTCATTCCATATCTCTTGGCTTTTCCAATGTGCAATGAGGATTTCACATATTGAGGTTATATAAAGGGGATATCCTGCTTTTGTGTCGTACCTACTTAAAGTACAAGTAAGAAAGTGCTAAACTTTTTTAAACTATTTAATCTGTCTATATGACCTTGCAATCGTGGACAACAGAAGTTGATCACTTTTTAAGTAAATTTGCAATATTTTATCTTAAAAAGAGGCAATTAATAGAAATGTTTTTAAAAATGTTTGTATTCTCCCTGGTGAAGATAGGCATCACCAACCAATCTACTGGCATCATGACTAAAGTTCAAAATAGGAATAGAAGTGAGGTTTGCTAATGTTGTTCCAAGTTAGCATAAGTCTAAGAAAGGATCTCCCTCCTTGGTATAAAGTTATTTCCCTTGTTATTGTTTGGCAGGTAAGGGTAAATATCCTCATTGGGCCACAGATGGTAAAAGTGGGGTTTTGAATCCTCCCTACATTGGCCAAAATTAAACAAAGCTTAGCTTTAATATTTCATATACTATATTATTTTTATGTGACAATGTTAAAGCAAAATATTACTTTTTTACAAAATAAATCCAAACAAGAATAAAGCAATCTATTTTGCGGGTTATAAATATTTCTACTGTATTTGGTACAGGTTAACTGAGAATTTTTACAGTGTATAATGCATTTTTTCATAGCTATGAAGAACACAAGGTCACTGTGTTTGATTCTTGCTCTCAGCAGAAGTAATTAAGGGCAGGCTCTCTTCCTTCACATATAGGCTTTAAGTATTTGTTCTATTTCTTCATATCGCTTTAGGCAAGAATCAAGGAGGACCTTGTGATTACAGCTCAGATTCCCTCGCCACAAGGCCAAATGCCTCCTTTTGTACAACACAAGATTCAGTCAACACATCAAACATAGCAAACAAGTGTTGGTTTCTGGGATTTTTTTTTTAGCAATTTTGAAAAAAAGAGAAAAGTGCCTCTTAGCAACATATATCAAGCTTGCTACAAGTAGGGAATCAAGTATCATTTTCACTTCAGTTTTTAAATGTGTGAAGCTTTAAATGTGTTCAGCTTTTAATTTCTTAGAAAAGGACAGGTGATGATATAAAGTGCAATCAAAAGACTAGATTTCATCTAAATATAGTTTATACTACAAATCACACTTCATCGCTTATAAACTGGTCTATATGTAAAGTATTTTATATATATTTTGAAAGAGAATAATGAAAAATATACCTGATTTATATTATAGAGAGCCACCTGGGATTTGTAAATCTAAATTTGAAACATAAGATATTTTATTTCTCCTCTAAAACATGGTCCAAAGTATTAATGTTGTACATACTGTATAAAAAAGCTTTTCCATGCTGTCTATACAGTGGTAGGATAGTACTGATTTTAGGAAACCAGGAAGATAAATTAGATGTGATTTCCACAGTCTGACATTAGAAGTGAATTTTACATGAAAAGTAAGAGAGCAAAAATATTTATATTCTGACCTATTAATTGCCCAGGCAGCAGGTAAAACATCTATTTGGGTCATTCCCTATTCCCGCAGAAGAATAATCCAAATCTGGTTTGAATACATAAAAACAAACCCAAAGTCCAAGGTAAAAACTACTCACAAGCATAACAGAACAAAGTTGCTGCAACACATCTAGAATTTAGGAATAAAGGTAAAATTCCATAAAGGGGCAGATTACAATAAAATTTAAAATTAATTAGTCTCTCACCCTGTGCATAGAACCCAACAGGACATCAATGCTTCCTAGATGACACATTTCAAGAGCTCTGAACAAATACTCTGAGCTTGACCAGGTCTGAAAATGTAGCAGTAAGGCTTAAAATCCGGCAGCAAGAACTTCATGACATATTTGATTCCTCGTATGGTGCAATGAATATCCTTTTTCCCATAGGTGCCACAGATTTTTAGTACTTTGTGAAAATCTGTTTTGAACTTTATTTTGCTCTACAACCCACAAAGAAAAATGATAACAAGTATATAAATAACATTTTTTTTTTCTATGAAAGTATAAAGTAAATCAATGCATTATTATAGAGCAATACAAATTATATAGAATATATATATAAAAAAAACAAAAATGGAACAATTTCATTATGTCTTTTTCATTTATATTAGGTAGAATGATGATAGGTGCACTGTACCATAATAATACAATAATGCCTTATTTGTAGATTTCAACCTATTTAGAATTAGTGAGAAAGCTGAAAACTAAAATATAACCCTGTAAATAATTTTTGCTGTCAGGATATTGCCAAAACTTTTGGGAAAAAGTCAAGCCAAGGGCATATATCTTGCACTGCAGCTAAGTTAACCTCTTTTTTTCATGCTGAATATCTTCCTATGCTTTTTGTCTATTTCTGCCTACATTTACTCTCTCCAGCATTAATTGGAGTAGGCTATGCCTGTGCATTGTGTGTTAGCATGGCATCTTGTAGTTTGCACATTACAATTGGAAAACTGTTATCCCCCTAAAAGGCAGAGAAGTGTTGAATGTGCTTAGTATATAGGAAGAAGTATATCAGTGACAAAAAAACATTTTCATTGTCAGTTCAGTCCATGCTATGTTATTCATTATTTGTTTCTTACTTACTATAGTTTGGTATTTATATAGGTTTTGAAATTTTATATAAACAACATACAAATATATATTCAGTAATTTTCACATTACATTTAAATATATTTCCAATGGTATTTTTTGTGTTAAACTAAACTGCAGCTTAAAATCAAATCCACCCACACTGCCGCTAACATTTTTTAAATCCCTATACACAGCTTGCCTACAGTACTCTAGCTCTCTGATGTCATTACAGCTATGTCAACTTTGTACATCAGGGGTGGCCATTCTCCCAGGACTAGGAGGACCACAAGCCTAGGCTGAAAAACAACAGGCTGAGATTATAGCAGAGCTGAGTGACTTGTTCCATGTGACTTGGAGTACTGGTGCTGGACAGAGGAGGACGTCAGGGACAGCAATGGAAAAGGTTTCTAAATCTTCGCAAATTTTTTAATTATTATCAAATATCAAAACAAAAAGAAGTGATAATTGAATATTTATTTGATTTATTTAATGAATATTTAGATTAAACACTAGTTTACTCCAGTTCACAAAATTACTGCTGTTCTAATTTCTCCTGATATATAAACAGTGAATTAGCAAAATCAGATAAATAAATAAAATATGAATTAACTATGTGAGTTAGAAAGTTTGGTATGTGATCAGTTTCTAAGGGATAGGATTCATGACTACTTAGGTAGTGTTGCCGAGCTTAAACGTCTAAAGATAACGAGAGTATAAGGAGAGAAAAGTAGCTCTTTAAGGCAGTATTATTAAAAAAATGATTAAAATCTTTTATTTATATTCAATTAAATAAAATAAATGTCTTAACATACATACATATAAGGTTTTAGGACATTATGAATCCAGATACATTACATCAGGTTGGTTATAATGTACACCAAACCCCAGTGAAGTAAGGGTCAATATAGGTGATTTTCCTGTTAATGGTCTTTCCCGATGCGTTTCGCCCTCGTGGGCTTCCTCGGGGGAGTTGAGACCGTACAATTTGTGGAGGCGCATATGAATTAATAAATTGACAATTAGAATTTCCAAATTCATATAATAATAATAATAATAATAATAAGTCACATATTCATATCAGAAGTCATAACTTACTTGGTATATTGACCAGGTAGTGATGTAAGTAAAAAAGATAGAAGATCAGTAATTGAGCATGTACCCAAATGCCAGAATCGTACAAAAAGGGGGGGTAGTGGTCTGAATACACTCTGTGGTGGTAAGCAATTTCAGAATTAGGTTGTGATGTGGAGCCTTTTTAGACTTCATTGTAGGCCATTCACAAACATTTCTTCCAACAACCTTTTTAACAGCAATAAGTTTACCTTCATATCATGTAGACTCGAAAGTAAGAAAATATCTTTCTAATGTTAATTAAATCCTCTTTTAGACAGATGTCATGAAAACAAGTATTGCCATTGGAAGATTTACCTTAAATTCCTGCTCTGGTGGCAATTTATCATTCTGGATTAACCCCTCCTTTTTTTACTTGTGATATTGGTATTCGGAAAAATTAGAGAAAGCCAATCTTTCTAATGAGCACTCACACAGAAAAAAAAACACTTAACAGAGTTTCTACCCCTCAAATCTCTCACCACTCTAAATCTATAAAACTTTTGCCTTTAGTTGTATTTTTTTTTTTTTTTCAAGTCCATTGAAGTGTTTTTGAACATGAGTGATTGCATGAATATATTAGGTATTTCTATCATACCACTCATTGTTTTTCAGAGTTTTGATGCACACCATGAACTACATCTTACAACTTTTTTTCAGTTTCAGATGCAGCATCTCATTATTACAACCTGCTTGGTGCACAGACTCCACTGTGCTTGTTTCTTAGGTATGTTCATACTGGTCCTATTACAGCAGAGTTCCAACAATAGCAGAACCATTTGTACCTGCAAAACAGACTGCTAGTAATTGTTTCTGACCATTTTGCATTGGAGGGGGCTTAAGAAGATTCTGTATTCCTAAAGGGAGGTACAAGACATGAGAACGACTACTGCCAGGATCCCTCACAAATGAATCAGCAGGTCAGCACTATGCTGTGCTTGTTCTGAAAAGCCACTGATTACCGTCGTACTATCAGTACATTGCCGCTGCAGAGCTTGGCGCCCAACTGTGACTTGCAATGTTATGAATAACAACAATAATACAAATAGTTATTGTAATAATAATCATAATAAGAAAGAAAAGTTTTGAGACTCTCAGGGCTTTATCAGCTGGAGAATATTGCCGAATGAGTGTTCTTCTAAACATTCCCCTGCTGGACGGAGTAAATAGTTTGTTATCTCTGGATACACAATGGCTTTTTTAGCTTTAGCGCCTTATCTTGTTCGGAGCTGTTCTGCTACTCAGTTATTGTTCGTAAATAAATTGCATTTCCTTTCTGTGTAGCACTTGTCCATCTCTCCATTGCCTTCCTCCTCTTCTCCCTCCCAAATCCTTACGCTCACAGCATTTAACTCCTCATAAGCAAAACTAAAACGTAGATTTATTTAAAAAGAAAAATATATGAAATTTGGAAAGCTAGAAAAGGGCCACATTATTAGTAACATGAGCAAAGATCTCAAGAATGGGCTTTTTTATTAAATAGTAAGCAAAATCTTAGTAGAACATACTCCATTAGCTTCTAAAAGCAACTTGAATTAAATAATTGATACCAGAGTGACTGCACCCCCGGTATGTCGGCCCAATGTGTATTTATATTTTAGATAAAAAAATGTCTGGGTGAGTATTTTTATGTTTTTTAGGTATGCATAACTGCATGGCAAATGAGGAATAATTCTTAATATTAACGTGAAAATAGATTTTAGATATTTAGTAAATAATTAGCAAAAGGATAACAGGTGATACAAAGATCATATTGAAAAGCAACAAGTGAAACTAATTGGTGAGCTACAAATGCATTCCAGAATAATATGGTTTTACTATAGACTGAAATAATATTTGCTCGGTTTACCTTCAATGAAGTTATCTGTAGTCACCTTTGCCCACAGTGCACAAATATAACCTTAAGAGAACAGGGCTGGAATGCTATCACTGGTGCCTGTAGGCAAACAACATGTGACTCCCAAAGCTATACAACTCTACTAGAATCTCTTCTTTTAAAGGACTGTTTTTTTTTTTTTTTTAATTCAAATCTGGTTTTGAATTTTTTGTATAAGCCTTTTAAAATGACTGTAGTAGAAAATATGTAGATAATAATACAGTGGATACTGATCTACTTTATTATAAATGTATTTATTATGCATCAACATGTACTCAAACTTGCCGTTCATACTGCGGCAAGGTTCCAGGAGCATTCATTATATCTGCTTTTGCACAATCAGATTTCTTAACTTCTTCTTTTAGAACAATGAAAGTTAATGACTATCAGTTATTACTGGAATGCCATATACCCATTTGATTTGTTAATATACAAAAAATAAAAGAACATGCCTGATGAGCTATGGTGGGTATAGGACAAATATAAGTGCATTAAAAATGGCCTCACATAATCATTAATTCACTTAATGTATGCTTGATCATTCTTGCTCCATCCAATAAATGATCATCCCATAATAGATATTTGAAAAACAAAAGAAGTAAATATATCAGATCTGTAGCTGCCAATATAGTTCCCCATTTCTCATATGATACTTAGATGACAAATTTAATCTATGTGTACTATTAGGTAAATGTATCACACTAACAATACAATGGTACAAGATAAATGATGGGCTTTTATTTATTTATTTCACTGACAGCAATAATCTTTGTTCTATACTACAAAAGCTTGAAAAGAAAAAGTCAATTAGTTCTGTCACAAAATCCGTTGGAAGCTTCCACATCATGTTCCAGCATTTTAAAGCTCCAAGTCATAAAATGTTTACTTTAAACGATATGGTAGTTATAAAAACAATAGAGAATCCTTGTTACCTTCCTTAAAATTGACAAGTAAAATCACAAACTCAAACATTTTGCATTCTTTTTTCACAATGCAAGGGATGATTCTTCTGTCTTTTCCTCCAATGGCAGCTAAAGTTAGTGGAAAATGGCAGATAAAGGTGCCACACACGTGTAAAAGACCACCTTCTCAGTATGGACAGAACCCAGGGTTCAAAAGTGAACTGTTCTTTTTGTTGGGGTTGGCAGTGCACCTTAACACATACAAAACTGAACCACAAAATACTTAGATGACAAATTTAATCTACGTGTACTATTAGGTAAACGTATCACACTAACAATGCAATGCTACAGGATAAATGATGGGCTTTTATTTATTTATTTCACTGACAGCAATAATCTTTGTTCTATACTAGCAAAAGCTAGTTGGCAGTGCACATTAACACATACAAAACTGAACCTGCACTATTTTTGACATCACAAAATATTTGCCATTTGTATTGTGATTTTCTGTGCTGCAGGTGTGGTGACAAATAATATACAAGCGCATTGCCATTGCAAATGATCTGGATTCTCTCACTTAACTTCAGTGGGAACTTAAGCAACCACAATTGCTTTTACTCTCATTCTTCAGCTCAGCTTTACAGGGACTGCAAAAATCTGGAATTAGGTCGAATTCTGGTACCTATACACTACTGCTAAAATTTCAAAATTACATTTAATGATTACAGAGGTGCAAGGGATATTTTTTCCATTACTATGGCAAACCTAGTTGTGGGACAGATACAATGACAGTAATGCTTCTCTTCTGAAAATGTTTGTTGCATGACTATATCTGGTTTCCATATTTCCAAGTCACACCGAGAACATAAATACAGTAAATAAAAGTTGAAGAAAAGCCAAAATTCCTTATCTGTATATTTGTGTCAAAAAGCACTAAAGCCCAAGCATTACCTAGATAGCTGTGTGGTTAATATCAGAAGTATAGGTGAGTGAAACAGAAAATTTATGAGTGAGGGTAAACAAATATGGCTGGTCAATAAATTCAACCAGATTAGAAAATTCTCAGTTGGATTTTGTGGATTTTTTTTAAGGTTTTAAAATGAAAACAGGCAATTTTTTACATTTCAATTGGAAAAAAAATGCCTGTATATAATTGAAAAAAAATGATGTGATTTAGTTTGACAGCCATACTGTGAGCTAAGAACTGTCCCAAAGTTCTTTCTCCCATTATAACAGAGGGCTGCACTGACACCATTCCTGATTTTTGACACAAGCCCCGGTTAATGGGCCTGATTTATTAAAGCTCTCCATGACTGGAGAAGATACACTTTCATCAGTGAACCTGGGTGATACAAAAATCCCGGAAAATATTTGGTCCGGGATTAAAAACATTTGCTAATGAATAGCAAACTACTTTAATAAATCCATTCCAGGTTTACTGGATCATCCAGGTTCATGGAAGAAAGTGTATCTTCCCCAGCCTTGGAGCTTTAATAAATCTGGGCAAATGACAGAGGCAGGCTTGTCAAGATAGCAGTTATTGGATGATCCCATGTGTAGGCACTTTTGCCCATTTGCAGATTATTCTCAATGGGGTGAAGGGTGGATTAACTCAGATCCAAGTTGTAATTTATCCAAACAGTTTTTAAATGTTTAGAAATGTCAGTGGTGGTTGGTATATGGTAAAGATATTCATATTTAGTTGAGTGCCGACCATTATCTAATGAGTAAAGAATGAGAATAAAGAGAGAAAGCAGGGTCTTTCTAGGCACAAAACAGTATATTTTGTTGGTAAATACAATAAACAATAACCAATAAATAAACAAGAAACATAAAAGTTTCAAAAAATCGGTCACAATCCTTTCTTGTGATCCATATAGTGTTACAATAGCCCCAAAGGGCTATTGAAAAAGAAGTTTGTTGGCGTGTTTTTCAATTTGGCACAAAGGGGCTCTAGACATCAGACATCTAACCAATCAAGTAAATTTCTTGCCATACAAAATAATACAATCTCCAATCATTTGTTTATGTTGATAGCTGTACCCGACAGGTTTCGCCCCTAATATTATTAGTTATATTAAAACTAATATAATATTAGTTTTAATTGAGGTGATGACCATCTCCCCAGTAATAGAGACAATAGTTACACTCTATCCAGTTAAAATCCCAATAAAGGTAGTAAAACAAAATAAATATGTATGAGGGAGCTTGAAATGGATATTGTGGTGTCTCCTGGTCCCTGTGGATGTGTGCACTTTGGGGCTTTTTTAACACTATATGGATCACAAGAAAGAATTGTGACCAATTTTTTGAAACTGTTATGTTTCCTGTTTATATATTGGTTATTGTTTATTGTATTTACCAACATAATATACTGTTTTGTGCCTAGAAAGACCCTGCTTTCTCTCTTTATTCTCATTCCTTATTTATCCAAACAGATCGGTCACCACTAATCCGAAGTAAGGATAGCAAAGGCCGCCTAAATTTTTCTCTCTCCCTAATCATTATCCTAAAAATAATACCACACGCCACTAAAAATATTTTTGATATGCCAAAGCAAACATTTTTAAACACATGTATTTTGTTAGGCTATATTTTAAATAGGTTTGAGGTTGCGGTACAATGACTGCTTCCTTATACTAGGGAACTGCTGCCTCCATCGAGTTGCTACGTGTAGCGTCCCTTGTTGGCAAACAGAAGAATGAATGGGGTACTAGTACCTCTCACTTCCACCAGCTGTAAAATTGCTGTAGGTGACCAAGTGATTGACAAGATGCCAGTGTAAGGTCCTGGTCAGCGCCAGTATTCACCAGATGCCAGTCCCCCAATTTCATGCCGGAGTCTTCACCTTTAGTAGCCCCCCACTAAACCTCAGGAGACTGGTTGCAAAGGATGGTGTCTGGGGATGGGCTGGCAGCAGACCAGGGGCCCATAGATAAGCAGTACAAGAACTGCCAGAGTAGAATAGAGTACAAAGCCAAAGTCATAAAAGTGTGATCAGTCCACTATATGAGGTACAGAGGGAAAAGGCACAGGTCACCTCCGCCTGAGTCGGAGTCACAAACAATGTACAAAGAATGAGTCAGGGAACAGGCAATGGTCAGCAACATAAAATCACGAGATTCTCTCTAACGCAGATTAGCCCAGCTAAACGCAACAACAGGCACTGGAATCTGAGAGCAGAGAGGCTATAGGGACCCAGCAGCCAATGGCAGTATGGGATGGCTCAGGAAGCATTTAGTCCCAGTCCTGGGGATGCCGAGAGGAAGAACACAGCCAAAGGGAAACAAGGATGCTGCAAGCCGCAAAGCACTAATTCCCAGACCTCCTCTGCTGCTGCGAGCACTGCCGCTGGAGGGAATAGGTTAGACACGCTCCACTGCAGTCGGCCTGAATAGCGTCTCCTGACAGCCAGCTGTCGAGAACCACTGAGGATTACTTGATCCTGAAGCAGGTCCAAACCTGCCCTTACCCTCTTCTAAGTGGCCTGACACAGAAACTGGATAGGTGTAGTTTGTTTAGCGTGGGAAAAAAAATACATTATACTATTTTTTATCTTGTCATATTGCCATATTCTGCCACTGATTATTCTACTTTGAAAATGTGTAGGTATCAGCATTTGTGTCTATTGGTTGAATTACTATCTGAAGAGATAGGGAGCACAAATGTAGGCTAGGTCAGTGGGTTCCCTAATTTTTACTCGACTTACTACAGCCATTCCTACACAAATTCGTATATGTAATATTTCTCAATTTCTAGTGCAATGGAAACACTGTAAATTGCAGTATCACACCAATTGAGTATAATTTACTGAAATTAAATTAGCATGAAATCTGAAGAATTATTATGGAGTACTACAGCCTGCTATTGCTCTTTGTTTTTTTTGTGTACTTTTCTATATAGTATTATAAATCAATTTATGTACTATATTTATTGTATATGCTGCTGTTTATATTAGTGTAACATTGTTTACCTTTGTGGGCTTAGAGTAAGTTGAAGAGAAATAACAATATACAATTGGAAAACATTCCTATGATTTAAATATGAATTTGACTCACCATGCATTCTCCAGCATGTCATTGTCTCCACTCCTGTCTTTTATAGATTCTGTATAGTGCAGACAGACAGGAAAATATATCTTGGTAAATATAACCATTTCCCAATTCATTGCCTGAAATGTGGTGTTTGTGACACAATTTGATGATGATCTACATAAATGTACTGAATAAGGCTTAAAAGAATATATTATGCTTTACAATATACTAAATACTTGCTGTATATAATTTCTTAAAGAGGCTATGTTACTGGGAAAAAGGGGGTAAAGTGTACCTTATAGTATACCTGCGTAACTCTTCCAATTGTCATTAATTTGTATTATTGGATTATGGCAGGAGATGGAACAGGATCAAGGTTGACCACTTTATGGAAAAAAAAGTGAAAAGAGTGACATTTAACACAGGAAGGACAGAGTCATGCTAACTGTATGTGCTACCAAGAGCAAATTACTTTTGTTGGAGCAGGATTTTTTCCCCAGTTATGTCTTATGACTGCTGCTGGGTACTCTGGCAGAAATATGTTAAACAGCTCTAAAAGGACAAGCCTAATATTTTAACCAAGCTAGCATTGCTCAAAGATTAGGTCTGTCTGCCATCTATTGCTATAAAGAGTTAAGGTTTAGGTTCCATCTACTGTTTTCATAGCTAAAAAAATATGACTTTGATGGAGACAGAAGTTGTCTTTGCAGCACTGATGATCATACTGTAGGGTAAGCAATGTGTTTTTATATTTTTCTTTTTACAGTCAATCCAAAATGTACACTAATATTTTAGAATGAGAAAAAAGCATTTTAAATAATTTTGCAGATATCTCTTTTTCACCAAACCGTTATTACATCAGTTCAAAACAAAGCAATTGCTAATACTTCTTTTACTATACAACTTTTTTCAAAGCAATATTGAAGTTTATGTTAATTACAGACATTTTATGCAAATGTATGTGCCTATAGGCTACAAATTTTGGAATTATTTTGCATATCAAAAAATGTAATATTCCAAGTTGTTGAAAGAGCTGCAATAAAACAGAATGCTGTCCCGTTTCACAAAACAATGCAGAGACGTAGCAGATGGCAACTGCCCGGCTGAGCCCTTCTGATGACCAATATACAATGCTAATTCTCAATTATTAGTGGCAACGCATTGCAGAACACAAGTCAAACTCTTCCTAATGTTCAAATGAATTACCACATACTCAATGTTCTTGGTATAACAGTTTTATTTAGGAACAACAATAAACTTTTGTATACTACAACTGAAATACTTGAATAAAATATAAATATGAAGGATGTTTTACCTTCCAAAGGATTTGTATTCATGTCCATTCCTGAGGTTAAAACAGCCATGCCAGACACTAGAACCAGTTAAGGGACCCAAATTTTTTCTGCTATTAAGTTAAACAATTAGGTTTTGTCTCAACCCCTTATACTGTATGTGACCAAACAGCAATAAAGAATAAGCAAACTAATGAGCTAATTTTTGGTTTCCTTTTTTTCTTACAATCAGACGAGCCTAATGAACTCCAAGGACTTACTGGACTAGCAAAGTCTTTCTGGACTAGCATTATTATTAATATTATTATTATCATTATTATTAATAAACAGGATTTATATAGTGCCACCTATTACGCAGCGCTGTACATTAAATGTGGGTTGCAAATGACAGGCTAATACAGACGGTGATACAGGAGGAGTGATAGTATAAAATATAGTTACACCGAGGTTTATCAAATACAATATACCTAAAAAAAGATATTTGCTTAATACCATGGTACCTGCAAGGAAGTGAAATAATATGTCTTCCAAAATGATACTTTTTTTCTTCTTTCACACAGATTATGTGGAGCTCTGGTTTAAAAGGAACCCCAGATTAAACCCATAGCATGGGTTTAATCTGAATTTTGCATTATCAAGTTTACGTTAAAAACCATAAATCACTACATGATCTATGAATTATAATCAGCAATGGTCAATAACGATTGCTTTGTTATATGTCACCCCCTCTCCCACTATTAAAGTGAGAGGGGCCACAGAGCAACAATAAAATTAGTGAATAAAAAACTGTTGCAGGAAAAAACATAGTAAAAGCGGTCAAACTGCATAAAGAAAGATTTTTATTTTTTATTTATTTTTGCTCTGTTGTTTTAAAGTTTTTTGGTCTTAGTTGTTTTATTCTGTCTGTGTATTGTCTGTGTGTCTTAGTGTTAAAAAATAGTTACACCTAGCTTTATCAAATACAATATACCTAAACAAAGGTATTTGCTAAATAACATGGTACCTGCAAGGAAGTGAAATAATATGTCTTCCAAAATAATACTTTTTTCTTTCACACAGATTATGTGGAGCTCTGGCTTAAAAGGAACCCTGCAAAGTGTTTCCTACAAAATTCTCCTTTTTACAAATCATGCATTACTTTATATTGTAATGGATGATGTGAAGCCTTGTGGTTCATATGAGACCCTGCCAACATTTATGTTTAAAAAATTCTCTTGCAAAAATGAAAAATGTGGTCTCCTAATGGATGTCAGTACACTTTTAGAAAATGTTCTCCTTCAAACATGAAAATTCTACTGGTTACTTCTACTAGATGATATGTTTTCCTCTTTTTAATATGGGGCCTTGCTAATGATCGTTCTAATATTTATGCAATAAAAAGAAGATTATCTGTTTTATTTATACTTGATGAGTATGCCCATTTCTGTAACCTAGATTCCCACTGACTTATGTCTTCATTCATTGAGAATTCAACTTAAAAAGAAAAATTGTATACATACTAACTGAAAAAGATTTCGTCTGATTTGCTGTAATATGTGGTCAGATTTCTACTAGAAGGATGAGAAATTCTACTGTCTAATTATTTTCTTTTTGTTGTAGCCTGGCCTTGATGTGAATTTCATGTGGTTCTGCAGATGCATTTTGTCATTGTATTGGATAAAGTTGGTCCAAGCCATGATATGGAACCAGGGTTCTGTTTAAAAAAAAATCTACATTTCTACTGAATTAGGCTTAAGTTGCAGTAATATTGAGCTCTTGCAGACGCACATCTGGAGTTCAACTTTTAAAGAGATTTTACTGTTTATTGTTATATATGTATATGCAAAGCCAAATTCAAAGTATTCAAAGTTTCATCAAATTTCAACATTCCACTTGAAATTTTTCAATTTTTCAAGACTGGGTGGGGGGCATGGACTTAATGCATTTTAAAGGCATATTTAAATTAGACTCTTTGAGGGTGATGCAGGTCTGTCAGTTCCTCCAGTTTCCCCAACTAGCCACAAAATTTGCTTGTCATATGGATGGATTTTGAGAGCCTATGTGATAGCCCTAGATGGGTTAGTCCCCAACCCCTGGTCCACAGCCCACTAGTGAGAATATGCAGATTTAGTAGTAAATCAGTGGTCCTCAGCCTTTTGGAACTTGCGGTCCACTGATCTACTACCTAGTTTTTGACCTCAGCAAAAGCCTTCATATGAACTCCAAAACTTGGGCTTTTCCCTAACTTTATTCACTGCGAATGTTGAATGTGAATGTTTGCTGTGAATTTGCGCAAGTGAATGTTTGCTGAAAGTCACACAGATTTATGTTTTAAAAGAAATACTGTAGCATTGGTTGGGACCATGCCCTATAAACAGCCTCTTTTCACCATTGGGGGCTGTTCCCTAAATGTAACTTTTTGTCACATGCAAACCAAATCCTGAAGGTAACATCCATCACCTGTAAAGACCATTTCCTAGAGGTAACCTGCAACATCTTTAGGGGATATTTTCTAGAAGTGAGCATCCATCATGTACCATCTCTACTTTATCATGGTCTGCTGATAACCACTTAGGTCAGGAAAATAGGAAAAATCGCATTAAATTTTATCTTGTATTTTCATATGCATCCAGCAGATGGAAACATTTGCTGTCTTTTTTATGCTTTCCATTTTTTTCTTTTTGACAACACTGAAAAAAAACTTGTTGTTTACAGACCTAAATATCTCAAGCTGAATTTTATTTAAGTAATTAATTAAGTCAGAAAATTGGTAGTGTCAAAAAGAAAACAGCTATGAATACAATCCTTTGTTACAGAGTGTTATGAAGCTACACTTTTGCTTGTCTAAACAATTCCATCTAGGAGCTCCTTGTTAGTGTTGGTCGAATATCCCACTATTCGATCGAATCGAGTGATATTGTTTAGGTAATTGAACATCGAATTCGAACACCATTAAAATCAATGGGGGGAAAATTTGGGTTATTTTTCGGGACTGTGTAAACCTGCAGAAGCAATCAGGGGGCAGAGCTGACAGCTCCACTTCCCTGATTGCTCTTGCATCCCTAGCATAACTATAGTATGTGTTCTTGAATAGAGATTCTCTATCCAAGAACACAGGCATCCCTCGGGATCCCCGTTCATTCACCTCTAGTGCTGTGTGATTGACTGGGGAAAGGAAAATCCTGATGACGCTTGAGCTGTCATCAGGGTTTACCTTCCCTCAGCCAATCACAGAGCACTAGAGATGATGAATGGAGAGACTTGTCCCCATTTAACCTCTAGTTCCCGGGGATCCCACACTGACAGGGGAATTCCCATGGCTGTGCAGCTGTTCAGCTAGGGCTGCAAGAGCAATCAGAGAAGCTGAGCTGACAGCTCCACTCCTCTGATTGCTTATGCAGCCCTAGAATAACTAAAGTATGTGTTCCTGGATAGAGATTTTCTATCCAAGAACAGAGGAGTCCCACGGGATCCCCAGGCACTAAAGGCTAAATGGGGACAAGTCTCTCCATTCATTCACCTCTAGTGCTCTTGAGCTGTTATCAGGGTTTTTCTTTCCTCAGCCAATCACAGAGCACTAGAGGTAATGAATGGGGAGACTCCTCCTCAATGGGGAGACGTCCTCATTTAACCTTTAGTGCCCGGGGATCCCACACTGACAGGAGGATTCCCATGGCTGCACAGGTATCATCCTGTCATTGTGGGATAATCTGTAAAAAAATAAAATTTACACAAATGACACACATTCAATAAATTACGTTAACATTAAAGCCTCCTTTTCTAACACATATTTTTACAGACAAATTTGCAAAGTCGAATCCCGGGTTTTTCGGGTCAGGCCTATCACCAACATCAACACTAATCCTTGTAGTTTAAAGTAAGTATGGCAAGTTATTTATGATGATTTGTAAAGTGAAGTTTGTGTATTATATTAAAAAAGAACATGTCCACAAACCATTATATATTCTAATTATGATTATATGCTGACTGCATATGACAAGTTGTAGAATGAGCTAGAATAAACAGAATGCTTCCAGACCTTAAAGATAACCATACATAATCTTCAAGGATTTTGCCTCAGAGATAACCATGCATACAGACAGATGTCATGTCCAACCTGCAGGTTATCATTAATCAAACCTTGACACCATGCCTTAAATATAACTGTCCACCTGCTGTAGGCATAAAGCTCTAGTGATAATAATCCACCATCTGTAAGTGACTACATTCTGAAATTATTCTACCATAGAGAGAACTATCATTTACAGGGGACCAGCTTTACTAGTAACAAATCAACACCTATAGAGACCCATAACTCTCTAACAACTTTAATGCCTGGAATGGGCAAAGTAGCTGGGTTTATTTTAGTTCCCACCCAACATATATTCTTCCTTTATCCACCATTAGGTCTACTCAACACCATGTTGCTTCCAGGTATGTGACTAACTACACATGAGAGCATTTAACCAATCAGCACTTTTGCACAGAGAATCCATGACCCTGTGTAAGTTTTAACCTGGTGATTATTAGCTTTCAAACATTTTATTTGCTCCAGGCAACTAAGGGGAACTAAGAAAAAGTAAGGTAAGGAAAGAAAAGAAAAGGTAAGGAAGCAGTAAACCTGCTTCTGCACCGTATGTTGGCAAGCCACAAGTTTCCTTTAAAGAAAGCCTGTCATCAACACAACACTCAGTTTAAGCACTATTAATAACTATTTTAATTAACTACACAATTACCTAACTATTACCAATCACTGCATTGGAATGTGACTGTGAACTATATAGGGAGTTTAACCTTTCTTAGCTTCCCCTACCTCCAGCAATGTTAAGATTCCTCCTTTGAGGTTATTGGGAAAGCCCTTCCAGACCAAGACACTGAAGAAATGTATGGAAGTGTGGGTCCACAGGTTAGGTAGACTGGCTCTTTATCATGCATGTCAAGGGTCATGCAGCACTATCTGAGACATGGGAAACTTTAAAAACAGACCATGTCCTGCAAAACTTTGGCTTTTTCTTCTGTTCTGAGCGATAACCCAGAGTGTGGCTCAAGGTAATAAAAAGAAAATAAACTGATAGTTAAAAAAATAAAGAGTTACCTGGTCCCAGCTGCGTCCTCCAGTGTCCTGCCTGTCCAATCCCATCCTCCGGCCGCATCCTCTTCATCCGCTCTGTCCCCCAGTGAGTGTGCTGACGTTTACCGGGAGTTCCCAATGACGTCAGTGCGTGCGAGGGAGCGTGGCCAATACAAAGTAATCATTATATTATTTATATTGTGGTATACCACCCTTGTGGGATCGCCTCTTCTGGGGTAAGAGGTACTCTCAGACTGAAGGATAGGTGGATGAAGCACACTGGAGACAGTAGATCGGTTTTTAAACTGACCCACAGTCAGTTTTATTGAAAGGTTGCATCATATAAAACAAACATACAAAAATAAATCTTAGCCAGTCAGGCACTAACTATACAGTTGGCAGATTTCTCTCTACCAGTTGGAGGGCTAAACCCAGCCAACTCCACTCAAAAACCTTCCAGCAAACTTTACTCACATGTGGCCCACAATGGCCCTCACAGGCAGTGTCTCCCTCTTCCCTCTCAGCTGTGCAGTAATTAAAGGCCAGCCAGAACCAATCTCTGGCCTGGATCACGAACCCAGAAGGTTAAACAACGCGCAAAATAATACATTATCAATTTATTCAAATAAAAGTTTCACTACAGATTTTCTCCCTACGCATACATTAGGAAGACATTTTTGTCGTTTTGTAGAACTTTTTTTTCTGGCATAACATAGCAATTATAAACCTTTTTTTTTTTTACTGTATTTAAATACAGAGTAGAATTTGTAAGAAATGATGTGGTGTAGTATGGTTGTTTAATGGTAAGAACTATAATAAATCATGACTTCTGTCATTGTCTGCTCTTGCCTTACATAACAGGAGTGTTATACAAGGAGAGCGGCCAATATCTCTGAGCTGCAGCCAGTGTCTGTCTCTCACCTGCATATATTCAATCACAATTTATCCTGTTTCGCTTTGTTGTATTCTCTTTTTCCATATCACATGCATATGAGTTGTACAATAGTGCTATTCATAATGTTCTCAGGGAACTGTGAGCCCAGGCAGACTAGGAACTGTTATATTTAAAGAATAGCTCTCATCTGATTGAAAAAGCAAAGATATTGTTTTAAATGCGAACGTAATGGAAAAAGAAATATAAATGTTACAGTTTTAAATACTTTTAAAAAGCATTCAGCCAATGTTCTCTAAACTGTGCTATCAGTACTAGGATAGTTCATTTTTAATAATTTTTCGGCTATGGTCTTCAGCACTATCAGCGTGCATAATGCTAAAGAGGAGCTTATGTACCAACTACCTGCCCTATTTTCCAGGTTACATTCCTGTCTTTGACCCAAGTTAGGGAGAACTTGTCTTCCTGATGACATACAAACAATAGGTGGAAACAGTTGTCATACATTCTAAAAATTTGCATGACTTTGGTTAGTTGACTTGTTAAAATTATCAGTGTTCTTGGGATACAGTTGTAGCATAAGGTTATTTTTCCTAGTATATAGAGCAACAAGAGCTCCTGTGTGTTGTATGCAACCTACATGTTGGACAATTTATATAGAAATGTTACAATTTTCTGTGTGGGCTACCTTCAGTGTATATACATACAAATAAGCCTCCTATATGTATTCTGCTGTGCGGAGCCTATTGACTTATACAGTGGCTGTTCTCCATTAGTCATGAGAACGGGTCCATGAACAATGTACACATGTCAGATTCTCAAGCGAGACAAGACTGACCATTCGCATCGGGCAAGAATCATCTGAAGTGTGTGCATAGATACCAAGCCTGGACCAAACAAAAGATTCTCTGATGACATAGTCTCAACATCCATTTTGCAGCTGTGACACACTTATTTTGGTGTATCTGGTTACCTTTTAACTGGTGACTGTGAATACCACAAAGATTTAGTTTAGTACATGTTTATAATTCTGTCTGATTATCACATCACTAAACTCTACAGGGCTCTGAGTACGAGTGACAATTTTTAAAAATGATATCTGTCCACCAAAAGACTTGAAAAGCATACATACAAGACAATGAGCAACAGTAACATGTTTATATGGATGCTACCTATCCATATTTTATTAACTGCATCACTTTGGTTGAATATGTGTCATGTGACAATCAAACACACACACTATTATGGATTTGTAAAATGGAATAACATTTGTATTTATGTTACAAGAATATTTTACATTTTCTGATTTCTTTTCTGTCATGTCTTTATTTTCTTTCATAGCTGTTACTGAGTTCTGCACAGGAAAGAAAGGAACTTGAGTTTTTGATGGACACTCAAGCTATAAATAATTTATTTATTTGTGTGAAATGCTATTGCAAAAAATGTGCTGTTGCTATGATTATTAAAGAAAGCCAGTCTATAAAAGGGGGGCTTCTAAAAAGCGAATATGACAAAATCCTCTAAATGTAAGATCTGGCTTGGTCTGGTAGGACAATAGTTCGCTATAAAAGTTCTTGTATCCAAACTATACCAAAGGTGATATTACATTTACAGATATTGGATCTGATCACCCAGGTTCACCCATGATAGTCTATCTTCTTGAAAAAAATTAGGCCTAGTGTCTATGGCGCTAAAAACAAAGATAAATGTATTCCAGTGTCATTAATTATAGTTCTGATCATCGGAGGATCTTGTAAGGGAAATACCCACTCACCATATACAGAAGCCCCCTCTGACATCTACCAAATAGAAGGTATGTGTCTTCTTAAGAAAGATCTTCTGTGCCATGTCACACCAAAATCCTGGGCACAGAATTCTCTCCTTTACTTACAGGGTTCTGTCCCTTTCCTTCAAATCAAAGAGCCTTGCTAATTGCTGCCTGTGTCCTTACTGCAGAATTTTCTCTATTTTTAGTAAGGGACAGGGAATTTCATGGAAACCTGTAGAAACCGAGGCTATAACAAGGCTTATAGGAAGAAGGGGCAATTGGATAATAGATTGTCACTACTTTGTTTAGCTTTTATTTCTGATACACAGTTTTATAATGCCGGATTTATAAAGGGGACCCTGTTTTTTTACAGTGATGATCAGTGCTTTGATCTCTGCACTGTAATTAAACTAAACTGGCAAACAAAAGCTTTGTTCATTTTAAATAGGTAAATAATGGCCAAATTGAATTACAGCCATGATCACCCCATTTTAAAAGTGGAAATCACAGCAAAATTGGGGACAAACACAGTTGATCCTTATTGTGAATCAAGGTGTTTATCACTATCAAAGTTAATGTTGTCTGGCAACTTTCAAAATGATGATCATGCTTGTTTCATAAATAGGTGCCTGTAACTGCAGTGACACGAGTGTCTATACAAGTATTGCAGGTCAGAGCGGTCAGAGTCACTTCTAGAGGTCACTGCTTCACAGACCCCTTAAAAAAATCATGGTTTTCATATTTATACTCCCTAAAGTCCAATTTACAACCACAAGTGCCCCTCAAGATTCGATCAGAGAAAAAAATGTAACAGTGGACAGTATAAAAAAGTATAACAAGCCAATTTATTTAACTACTAGAATGAAATATAAAAACATCATTTCCTCCACTGGCCTGAGAAAGCAACTAGGTACATAAAAAAATTCATGCTCCTGTCTGCAGGGGTTTTACAAAAATTGCCAAAAGCATCCTATGGCCTCAGATCTTAGGTTAAACATTTGGGGGTTCATTTATAAAGCAGTAAGAATCTTCCAGTTCAATGTGTTTCAATGGCATTAATTGATTATTTACTAGGAAATGTTTTAATGAATCCCAGATTCACTGCTTTATAAATAGACCATTTGGTGTTTTCATGTCAAGAGCAAGTGCATCAAAATAACTTTCAATAAGAGCTATTTGCAACAATTGTCACTGTTCATTTAGGCAGTACTCCTTTAATTTCTAATACCATCTACAGTTGGCCTGCCATTCTAAATATGTATTAAAAATGCAAAGCTTTGAAAAACTAAATTGATACAACCTAATGCATGTACGCGCTTTTATGCATATTACTAAATGATGATGCAAATACATGCAAGAACACACCCTGTAATGACTGTCAGAACAATTTATAGGTGAAGGGTTTAAACAGTATTAACAATTAACTTGACAAGCTAAACTATGTAAGTTCCTGCTGGGAATGTGCAAATAGTGTATAATGAAAATAAATTAGAGAAATATTGGCTTTGAAATTACAATGCAGACATTCCAGAAGATGTGAAAATGTTTACGTCGTTTTAACTAGATTTTATCTTCTGACTTCCTGCTTAACTCCACATATAAATTAATTCATTATGTGACCCACAATATATAGCTTAAAAAAATGGTTTGTAAATGGTTTTGTAAATTTCTTCCTAAAGTTCAGCTCTGTGCAGAAGAAAATGGACTAATTCTCATTTAAACCCTGCAACTGCTACTCTGAATCTATGTACAGCAATCTCCATTAGTTGGTGATTCCATCCTACTGTCCACTGATCCCCACTCTATTCCCGACTATTCTTGTTACCTCCCTACTCAGGACAACACCAGTCCTTTAAGAATAAAGGATCCCAAAAAACACTGCAATACTTCAAGAAACATTAATAATCTCAGCTCCAACAGGACTGAAGGGATGACATTTTATTAATGGTTTTGTACGCTATCTAGAACAGCCACATAACATTAAATGTCCACTGTAGCAGAACATTCTGTATACGCAATTAATACTTGTAATAGTATTCAGTATATTGTATTATTTTTTTCTTATAATTAAGAAAGAACTTGCTTTAACTGTTTAAAACATTTTTATTTCTAACTTGAAGTCCATCTAAATCTGCCTTGTCCGCATAGTAGGTGAGTCAATGACAACTCACAAAAACAAGAAATTGGATGAAAAGTGAAAGGGCCTTTTACACACTTGATCTGTGCACCTAACCCAAAAAATGAAGGATGTGTCAAGATGACAGCTAGGCAACTAAAATCCTAAAAAACTTCTGTTTTACTGTGTTACTTAAATAATTGTATATCTACAAAAATACAAAAACTAAGCTATTGTGTGATCCTCCAGTTACTCTAAATTTGCCACCACTGGTGGGGTATTTACAAGCTGTATTGCACTCAAACAGTTCAGTATATAATATTATAATGTAGAAAAACACATGTGAAGGAAGACAAGATGCACATCATGAGACTTGCTGTGCTCAGACCTATGTTTCATGTATGTATATAGAGAATAAAAAGGAGCAGTCAGGATCTGAAAAGACATGCATTAAACAAAAATGGTAAAAAATCAAAAAGCAATATATAAATATATATGTATGTATATATATATATATATATATATATATATGAAAGAGAAGGATTCTTAGCATAATTTATTATAGCTTAAATGGAATATAGGACAGGTGCCAATATTTGCATGCATACAAACCTCCATGGAAAGAATCAGATTTAAAAACTTTTTAACTATAGGACAATGTAGCAGTATAAAAAATGGAATAATTTTTTTGCTTCACTGCCCCCCCTTACCATCCACCAATCAACCGGCAAGAATTGTATACTAACTGCAGAACGTATTCATACATGTATACATATTGATCAAACAGAGCTTTTTCTTTCCCTGGCCAGCACAATTTGGACTAAGCACTGCCTGATTAATTGATTCCCATTAAAGAATAAAGATACTTTCATTCTTAATTATAAAAAAATCACATATTTAAACAGTTGTATTATATCATGTGAGCTTCAATTATCTTGGCACAAAGTGAGTTAATCGGTCATTTGCGTTTCTTGCAGTTTGTTCATTTACCTTTGAAAATTTTAAATCACCGCCTCCCTGTTTAAAAAACTTACATGGAATCTGTAAGAACTAAAACAGATGGTGTCAGAAAGCAAATTCAAACTTTCTTTTGTTTACAGGATTTTGCTAAAGCGGAACATTTGTTCTAGGAAGAGATGTAAAAATAAAGTCCCAACCTTGGTTTTTCTTCTCTTAACACAAGAGTCTCCGGAAAAAATGTTGGATATCTATAGAATATAATTAACTAGAGTCCTGCATGTACAAATTTTTCTTTTGGTGACAGTAACTGCTCATTAAAATAAAGAGCAATAGCTACACATGCCGTTTTTCCATTATTGCATTGCAAAGGTTTTGAAGCGGTAAGCATGTCATTACTGGCTGGATGGAACATGGCAAAAACCTCATAATTATCCTCCACTTTCTACCAATTTTAAACTAAACATGGAAAAAAAGAAGGTATCAGTACTTGGTTGTATGTTCAAGGTGTACGAAAAAGTATAGAATAAAACACACACAATAAAGCAAAAGGAAAGACACCTGAAACTAGACTATTAAAGTAAACTTGTCATGTACAGATTGTTACTGAAATGATTATTCTCTAAAGCTATGTATCATGGATTGGTTTCAAATGCCTGGAATTCTCAAGTAATTGTTTTGTGTGCATTGAGGGAGTCTTCTATTCTTGAAGCCAGTCCTAAAGCCAAGCTTAATATGCTGAATTGCAGGCAAAATGTAACACAAATGTTAGTATGTAAAACAAAACGTTTTTGTGTTTTGTTTTACTTCTTGGCAAAGGGACTACAAGCTATTTATGCAATTTATCTGCTTCCTATGTTGTCTAAGTGAAATTTTACTTAATGGTGGCTGTTTATGGTATATGGTAGAGGTAGATAAAATTAAGATGAGTAGGCAGGATGAAAAGTTGGTGGGGTTAGAATGCTTTTATGTTAGCTTCAGTATTAACGCATTGTAATGTATAAATATACAAGTATTCTGTATATGTATGTATATGTAGAATTTAAATATTATATATTAGAAAGAATGATTTTTTAGGGGAACAGTGACTTTTAATGCAAGCTCGCCAGTGTAAAGCTGCCGGAGATGCGTGGCTCTGGCTGCGAGCTCTTTCAGTTGCTGAATAGCGCGACGGCGTACGATTTCGGATCGCGAATACGAATGCGCGAGCGATCATCCGATTCTGCTTGATGAATCAGCCTCATTGAGAGAAAAGCTGCCCCAGGCTGCCAGTGTTGCACTATAGCAGTCAAAAGATTTAAACTTTTTCTGTAACACTAATTTTTCACTTCTAATAATTTATTCTGATTGGCTACTTTGATCAACAATTTTTTTGTGATATAACACAATATTATGTTTTTTATAGCTTTTATTGTTTAACCTGCATGTGCTTGTTTGTCATTTTACATGATGTACAGTAAGTTGCATGAAGTATTATCATAAAAAATGTTTATGATGCATTAAATTCCCTTTTTTATTGGAACCAATATAATTTACAGTCTACCTTTACAGTAGCAAATTGTGTTTTCCCCATAGTCTAATTCCAGTGATGCCTAAGAAAATATCATGAAGAATATAGCAAATAAGAGCTTAAGGAATATTATGCTTTTTATAGGCCGTTAAACACAACCTAATTTTGAGACACACAGCTCCTGTTTTCTAGTAAACTTCAGCTTGCACAAGTATGGTACAGTTTAAAATACGTGTTAAAAATTCTTTCACAGAATCATCCCTACAGTAAAACAAAGGCAACACATCCACCTTCACCTGTTCTACCAATATTTGCCTTGGATTTGTAACCAACGGGTTACCCATATTTTACCCAAAATTTACACCCTGGTGAGCTGCCAATAGAGGTAGATAATCCTTTTATATTAAGGTAAAAATGTGCTTTTCTCTTTCTTCTAAACTTTTTTTTTAAACAGGAAGGCCCCTTCTGTCTTTGCCACTGCAGCAGTAAAGACTTAATGGGAACTCTGGAGCTCCTGGGGTACATACGTGATGTGGGAGACTTTTCCTGCAATGTACAAAAAAGTGGTGATCTCGCGCATGCACAGATCTAAGTCCAACAGCCCCTCTTGTTGTCCTTTTTGTGTGGATAGATACATGCATGTGTAGTGAGGTTGGCATTTACTTCCTGCAGGGGCAGGAAGAAGACAGTTGAGGATGGTGGTGGCCACTGGTCCCTCCATACCAGAACAGGAATCCAGGATGGTGCGGGACTGAATGTAAGCCAATTGTGAAGGGATTCAGGGTTCTGCCGAAGTAACGGTAAGTGTTTTTTTTTTTTAATGCAAGTTCACATTTAACTTCAGGAAAGAAAGTAGAGAAGGAAGTACTGTCAACGTACTTGTCAATGAATTCTGAAAGATTTCAAAGTTTCCTATATCCATGGCAAATTGATGATATCCCCTCAAGCATGAACCATTATACACAGGCCTTCATACCACTTTTTTATAATTTTGCAGGGTTGATATAGGACGGTGGGGTAAGTTTTGGGTTTATTTGCAAAAACCAGATATTAATCAAAACAAATTTCTAGTCACCGCGTAATTGCTTAGATTTCTCGGATCTTGCAGGGGAGAAAGTGCGCAATGATTCCTTGCAAAATGCTGTGAAGCTGTAAACTAACCAATACAAAAATGTTAAGGGTTACTGCAATTTGTGTTGCCTCATTAAATAAGCCTACCACTTTTTTCATGACATTATCATATGGTTACTATGTCCAGTTCTAGAGCTAAGCAACCAGGGTTAAACTAGGGCAGTGACCCAACCTCTAGGATAATATTCTGGTTTATAATGAAGTACATTTTACTGGTCTGAAAGACCAGGGAAACCTTGCTTTATTCCAATTATGATTAATTAAGCACTTAAAATTTTCAGAATACTAATGGAAAAAGAGACCCTTAGATGACAAAACAAAATAGAGAGAAAAAAACACAAAGAGAATAGGGGAAAGGGTGCATTTTTAATTAACGGTAACAATAAGGCTAGTTAATGCCACAATTACTGTACATAGATACAATTCCTGATAGCAATTAGGAACCAAGAGCAAACTTTATTCCGCAAACACTCTAACCATTCATTAGGGCATTTCTGCATTGCAGAAGAATGATTAATATTACTCAGATGGAAATAACAACGGGGAAAAGCTGTACAAGAATTGCACGGAATGGTATGCTAAGGTTTTAGAAATCACAGGCAGCTTTATTACCATCATATTAACACATTGCCCCTGATTCATCAAGCAAAATCGGATTATCGGTCGCGCATTCGTATTAGCGATCCGGAATCGCCCGGACCGCGGTAATCCGCGATCGCGGGTCGCGCGTATTATCGCGCTTCCAGCGATCGCGGATTTCAATGATGAATCAGGGGCATTGGCTCATTGGGCCTGATCTTTGACAACTCTCCAAGACTAGAGAAGATAAATAATAATGGGAGAACCTGGGTAATCCAACAAAACTAGAATTGATTTCTTAAAAACTTTCAGGAAAAGTATTTGTAAAAAAAGTATCTGACGGTTTAAATAAATCGATTTTTGCATGTATATATTTAATGATTTGAACAATAGGGATGTGTCATTTATCTAAATATTTTAAGCTAAAAAGTGCTCACAGAAGATATCAAATATCTTTTACATGCACAAAAACACAGGGCTCCGGAGACAGTTGTAATTTCAAAGAAAACAATGTGACCAAGAAACATTTATATCAAGTTTGTAGGATGTCTTAAAAATATAGTGATTATTTTTTGTAAATAACAAAATCAAATCAAATAACAGTACAAGAATCATCACTAAAAACAGAAAACTGTTATAATGATGTAAAGTGTATTCTGCCATTCTTAAAGCCATTCTGCGGAAACTCAACTAAAAATGCATTCCCAATTGAAAGTTATATTTTTCTGCTTAGCAACTGAAGATTGTAAAACAAGTTTATTTTGGGAGCTAAAAGATTGATGTTTAAAACGACAAAAAATGTTAACTGAGAAAAATATGGTTCGGTTTTCAAGAAGAGAAAAAGTGTGGATTTTAAAATCCAGTCCAGGTTTAAAGAACAAATTAAAAAAAATTAAATTAAATAAAGTATATCTGAATTATAGGGAGAGGGGGGCAGAGGGAAATTTAGAGATTTTAATTGTATTGATCAGCTTATTGTATTCATTGCAGTGGTTAAAGGGACAGTAAGTTAAAATTGAACATATCTTTTTTTTAATTATAATTTAGTTTTTTTAATCTACTGCAATAAACGTGTTTGGGTATGTGATAAAACTTATCACATACATTAAACTAGGCATACACTGGTAATAGAAATTGAAAACATGTTATAGCCTTGTACTACACAAAATGTTTTCTTCATGGGAAAAGCTTTATTAAAGAAAAGTCATAATATACAAATGCTTCAAAAGTACACCAGTGCTCCAAATACCAAACACCACAAAAATGCATAAATCCACATGGTATGTTTCATAGTAAGCTCGTATATAGAGATATTTTCAATGAACAAGTATAAAGATAACCAAAAAGCTGCAATAGACATGGTAATCTAGTTTTTCCCCTCTGTCAATATGTCAAAAAGTGGAAACCCTCCAAAACCTGGCAGAAGTTTCAGTATTTTCCCACTCTAAAAGTTTGACCAGGGAGGCAGGCAGATTGTGAATATATTTAATTTATGCTGTAGATCTAGATGTGGTAGATCATGGAGGTGGTACAGAAAAAGTGGGGTCAAATTACTGGAATCCAGCCAGGAATGTAGGCAGACTCTGACAATTAATTATAGTACAGTATTTTTTTGCATTTCTATTACAATGCCAGTATCTAAATGTCTGACAAATTTATATTTTCTCATGTTAGAATTTTTCTCTTCCCATTTTATAACACCAATTAACTTATTGCAGACATTTCACACTTCTAACACAGTTTCATGAGTATTACATTTCTCTGTATTGCCTATGAGTGTCAATTCTTGTATCACAGCAATTAACATCCCTATAGCCAGCTTAAGTATCACGTGTAAAATGTAGTCTGGAGAAGAGACTCGTTTGGTCTTGTAAATATACGTCATTTTAAGGAATGGTGGATGTTAACTCGTTTCTTGCTCAAATCCAATGAGTTACGTTCCTTCACTTTAAGCCGAACTTTATACTATTCACATATTAATGCAATAAATAAATGTTAACAGAGACACAAAAAAGGATACAATCCATAGAAATTGCATTCCACCGTATATGGTGCAAAAAGCTCACACACACACCAATTAATTCTTTGCTTTGAGTTACTTTTATTTCAGAATTTTACTAAACATTGAGCATCCCAGCGTCATAACAGTGATGTTAGCCCAGATACCATATCAGTCTCTTGTATAGAAAACTTGCTTTCTCTGCTGCAGGTGGATATGAGTCAGAGTCAGTGTTAGCAGGACCTGCTGTTCTTACAATTCTGCAAAATGATTCTTCATCCACCAATTGTCAATTGCTGTTGTGTCTCTGTTAGACAGATTTCCTTTCCTTTTTCCTTTTACTGGGATAGAAAGTGATAGAAAATCCCTTGGATTGGGATTGTATAGAGCAAAAAGGAGTTTTCATCTATTATTTACTATATCCAAACAACCAAAACGTTTTAGTAGAAAAGTACACTTTACATCATTATAACAGTTTGCAGTTTTTAGTAATACTTCTGGTACTGTTATGTGAAAGAACACTGTTATTGGTGAAATGAATTCTCTGATGGATAATATCAGGACACAGTATAAGCAGAAGCTTCCTAGCCAAAGCTGACTAAATAGGCTAATACAGTTAGAAGTGATTGGCTGTTGTTGAGAGAGAGGAATGGGGTTAGGACTAGTTAAAGGCGAGGGGTGAGTTGGGGTTATTTAAATTTGAACAGGGCACAGTTCTGATAGAGGTGCTTAAAACACAAACATTATGGCTAGGATCAAATCCGGTCTATTAGGAAATTCCTAATTTTTTAATGAGCTATGCTATACCTTACAATGACAGGTAAAGTATGGATCAGTCATTCCAGCTGCCAGATGATGAATGGTGTCACTGTCCAGTGGCCTTCTACACTCCTAATAACAGGTATAGTAATGTCAAACAAGAAATTGGATTGCATATGGCAGCTACTTATTCGTTAATGCATACTTTTTCTTTAAGTAGTGTAAGTGTTTGAAACTGACCTGGTTTCAAACTTTTGTGGTCCATGTGGTAAAGAATGGAGCGTAATAAAATGCCGTTCAAGCAGACAATCAGTTTAAATGCTAACAGGAGGCATGTTAAAAAGAGGAGAAAGCAGAGTGAAAGAAGAATTAGCTCACCATGGTGCTGCTTCTCCTTTTACTGACCATTCATTTACTAGGGCAGGCCTAAGATACCCCAGGCTTAAAAGAAATGGGTAGAATGATGCTAGCCATCAGAATAGTTACAGAAAGGTGCAAATAAAATCTTTTTTTTTAAAGAATTTTTAAGCAAAAGCTGGTTTGTCTGTTGAATCTTCTAATTGACTTTTCTTCTTTAAGAACCGCATAGCAACAGACCACCAGAATCCATATATGAGAACTGTTTTATCAGCCAAAAGAAGTGTAGCTCACACATCTTTCTACGCTGCATAAAAAGGAAGGTGACATCATTTCTTACCATTTTATCTTTGATACTTTTTGTGTAATGCCCTAGTTCAATGGACAAGGACAAGAAAACCAGAAACAATTAAAAAGTAAGATCACCTGCTCGTCTATCAGTATACAAAAGTACAAATCGGTTTGGCAGATTTAACAAATCGTACAATATATTTTTGTCTGTTTTCCAAGCTATTTGCCTGAAGTTCAGCTTAAAAAAGGAAAGAAGAAAAAATTAGTGTTACCAGTGTGAACAGAACCACTCAGTCATTACACTGTGCTTTTACCAGGAATTCCGAGATTGTTGAGTGACATTCTGTCCCATCTTACACAGCAAGTGAAAGACATAACCACAAGTACCAACTACTCAAACAACAGAACAAGAGGATGTCAGAGAAGGCTGTCTTTTCGGAAACTGTGACATATTTCTTTTCTGTGACATGTTTTGAAGGACATATTGTGAAAAGAATCTTATCAACATTTACAAACCTTTGATGTATCACAATGTTGGGGTATAAGCATTTCTTGAACAGGAGTTTTTTGCAGTTGTCTAGTCTAGGTATAAGTTACAATTTGTTGACACAATAAAGGACTTTTATAAAAGTGATCCCGATTGCAAAACTGGATCATCATAACATACAAATTGGTAAAAAAAATAAAAATGATTAAAGTTACATGTATTGTATATAACAAAGGGGATTTGTATTTTGTCTTAGAGCAATCATAGTGTAAAAATGGGACTAATAGATTCCCTAACTATGAACACATTACTGTGTGACTACAAATTTGTTTAATGGAGCAGTGAAATAGAAACTCTAGGGGCTCTATTTATAAAACAGTAAACCAGACATTCCCTTAAACATTCCCTCATGGGAATCATCCAGGTCCACCTGTTTTAATGGCAGTAATTGATTCAGACCAGATAATGTCTGATTCTCTGTTTTATAAATAAAGCCCTCAGGGAACTTTGAATAGTTGATTTGCTGATTATTTGCCATTGTCACAACCAGCTTTATTCTACTTTTACTATCAGAAAATTAGCCTTTCAAACTTTTAAACTTAGCTAGATTGTTCACAGCTACAAATTCAGTAGACTTCGGTCTATCCAGCCTAATGTGGCAGAAGGGTAGTCCGGATAACTAAAAAGCGGGATAGTCCGGAGTTCCATTAAAAAAGTACAGTACCCACCTCCACACGCAGGCCAGCCTTCCTCTCGGCGCACCCGCGGACATCTGGTATAGTTCGGGGGAGCAGGCAGCAGGGACGTCTCAACGTGCCCCATGCAGGAGGACCACAGCAGACATCTGCCCGCACCACCCCCACATTTTATAATGGAGATTTATTTTTTCCAGCCTCCGTACTAAGCCAGGTAGTACAGAGGCCGGATAGATGCAAGTCTGATAGGCGAGAGCCTACTGTACTAGGTTTTAACTACATTTTCAGTTTTTTGATTGCATTGAAAAGAACTGTATGTATCATTTCATGGACAATTTATGCAGTCAGTAGATAAAAGAGATGGACTGTGGACAGGATCTAGGTGATGTGGATAGGACTTGATGATGATTGACGAGCATCAAGGTAAACTAAAAAGACAAAACAAAACCAAAAAAAAAAAATAAAGTTATACAATAGTAAAGGATTCACTGTAACTATACAAAGCCTGTAAAGTTTAATTTTATCTGTTGTATAAGTGAGCAAAATCCCAGTTCTCATCTTGTGCCAAGTGCATTTCAAACAGTTCAATATAAATTGTTCTGTATTTGTAGGGGCTTTAGGAAAAAGAATAGACTAAAAAAAATAAAAATAAACGGCAAATAAAAAATATGTGCATTCAGTATATATGCAAAAAATATGCATTAATTTTAGAGATGTTTTATAATAAATTAAAAAAACTGAACATATGCTTCCAGCAACAGTTCTTTTATAAAGGTTTAATAAAGGACCTTTAAATATGGCACACACCGGCTTGCATGGGAAACATAAAGCACTCATTGGGGGTCTGTTTATAAAGCAATGAATGTGCCATTCACCAAACATTCTCTGTTGGAAAATCAATCACTGCCTTGAAAAAAGTGAACCAGGATTCCCCACCAGAGATTTTCACTAAATCAGGTTGTTTCTATTGGGTTCCGATAACACAGGAATCATTTAAGGTTGAGTAAATGTCACACTCCATGTTCTTGGTGTGTCATCTGTCTATAGCAATACTTTGTGGCATTGTGCACACAGCTCATGATCCCCCAAAAAAAATCACACATTTACTGTTAACTATTCACCCAAAAGAAAAAAGAAAGATGTATCAAGAATGAAATCAGACACAGATATTAGTTGAAGT
Organism: Pyxicephalus adspersus; assembly: GCF_032062135.1. Classification (NCBI taxonomy): domain Eukaryota; kingdom Metazoa; phylum Chordata; class Amphibia; order Anura; family Pyxicephalidae; genus Pyxicephalus; species Pyxicephalus adspersus. The sequence goes on from NC_092859.1 coordinate 44,305,851, forward strand.
AATATTGAACAACTGCCAAGAAACACACCATTGCTAAACTTTCTCAGACAATCAAATTGCTAAATAGCTTTTTAAATTATTTTTGAGTGCTGTAAGTGTATTATACAAATTGCCGGTAAAACTTTACACATGCTTTTAAAGGAAAAGTATAATCAAGGAAAAGATTGCCACTAAGCATAAGTAAGAATTATGTGTACTGATCTTACGTTCTTTAATACTGTGAACTTTCAGCATTATTTGCAATAAAGGTGAAAAACATTCTTCAGTTCTTCAAAACATTCTTCAGTAAGTGTATCAACCTAAAAATACAAAAATTTGTATATTGCAGCTTACTAAGGCTGAATTCACACTGGCAGTGTGTGTACGGTGCAGTTACCATTTCCTCAGACCAGCAACAGCTACCGCTCAAGGAGACACTACATCCCTGTACGGCAGTCCCATAGCAAATGAATAGGGGCGACATTGATGTTACAGACACTACCTCTGTAATATACCTATTGTAGTGCACCACAACATATGCAGAACACTGGTGCATATCCATTTTTATTCTGTTTTGGTGTAATTGGGCTTACATTACATATCAACTTTCATCCATTTTCATCCAAGCGCAGTTCATTTCCCCACCTCCAGCAATCCTTACACCTTTACTGTGCTTTTACACTGATCTGTTCACCTCCAGGAACTCTTGGTAATACCCAAAACATCCAGGTATGGTGTCTTCTTTTCTCTGCACATAAGTGGAGTATCACAAGAACTAAGTATTGTCATAAAAGTTAGCAGAATGTTAATTACCTAATGTAAGCAACAAGATAGACAATTTACTAGAAGTGTGTTCCTAAATACAGGAAATATAGCAATCTCAGAAAGATATGACAATAGTGCATTGTAACCATTAGTGTTTATTAAACATAACGCAAGGATTAGTATTGGACAAACATGAATGAGTTTGTACACCATTTAATTAAATGGAAGAAAAATCTTGCACATAGATATGTTTCCTTTTTTAGGGCTAGTAGGCAAGTTGCATTCAAATACAAGTCATAGTAGGCCAAGCAGTACAAATATGCTCAAATACAAATAATCCTTAACAGTACAAAAATTGAAAAAAATTGCCATCAAATGCCTTAAAGGACAAAATTTGAATTATGCAAATTATTTTAAATAATATGTAAGTCCCTGATCCAGCACCACTGCTGCCAGATGCCATTCCCCCAATCTAATGCCTCACTTTCCACCTATAGCAAGCCCTCGCTCAGCCTTGGGAGGCTAGTTGCACCATCCACACAGTTACCCCTGGGACTTCTGTGTGTGAGGACTGACGTCTGGGGAAAGACTGACAGAGGACCAGGAGCCCACAGATAATGCAGTGCCAAGATTCCAGCAGTGGCAAGTCTAGAATACGAAGCCAGAGGTCATACACAGGTAATTAGCTCACCATTGGAGGTATCCAAGAGTAAAGACAAAGCAGAGTCGGGGTCACAGGCAAAGGGTCGGTCCAGGCAGCATACAAATATAGAAGGTCAGAAATAGGCCGGGTTAACAAAAGTAAGTCTAACAAATAAATGCACCAGCAGCAAGTCAGCCTATTTTAACACTACAACAGACAACTGGTGACTGTGAGCAGAGTGGCCATAAAGCCCTATCAGCCAATGGGAGTGCAAGTTTGAGACCAGGAAATTCTCTGCTCATTGGCTGCTGTAAACACTCCAAACCCCCTTTAGCTGCCTCGTACAGCTTCAGTGTATGTGCCTCAGTGTATCCCATGTGGAAGGCACAAAGCTACAGGGAAGTTGGGGATGCTGCAAGCTGCAGAGGACAGACAACTAATTCACAGATCTCCTCTGCTGCTGGAGGGAATAAGCAGGGAGCGCTATGCTTTGGTTGCACACAGCACCGGATTCTCTGCATCCTGTTCCCAAAAGTGGATGCAAAGGATTGTTGGGGGAGGTCTTATGGTGAAATTTAGATGTTGCCTTACTAAGGGGTCCCACAGATATCTCTCACCCAAGAGCATGTGTACAGGGGTAGATATTCTTGCAAATACAATTCCCCCTTACCATTTTAAAAAAGCGTTAACCAAAGTGTAAACACATATACAGTTTATTGGGAGGGGTTACCATCTACATGCTTATGTGGGGGCAGATAGGTTGAACAGAAGCTGCCCTCTTCTTGCCGGTACATCTTATAGGGTGCTGAAAAGTCTGCTATCAGTCAGCATTGGAATAATGTGCTTTGAAGGGGTGAACTCCCCTCAAAGCACCCCCAATGCATTTCTTTCCATGATTTAAACCAGAAAACTAAATATGCATACTCATCCTGATCTAGTAATTCAAATAATGTTGAAACCACTGAATCAATTTGCCAGCTAGGAAACTAGTATTTTTCGATATAAACCAGAGAGAAGGAGAAGAACATTGAGGGAAAGTTATTTTTCAGTTAGTCAGCATTTGCCAAGCCTTAATCTATGGTTTGTTGAAGAAGAAGAAAAAGAAAGACAGCTTTTTATGGCAAAGTGTTCAAAATCATTACAGTTTACTCATCATGTTGTATAATCACAGTTTTTTTGCCTGTATACAAATCATTTCATAGTGTGTAAATAAACAAACAAGCACATATAGTTCGTTAGCTAGATCTACAACAGTAATAGGATGTACAGTACTTTGACAAGAATTATGTCTGGTCTCCCAACGCGTTTCGCACACTGGCTTCCTCTGGGGATTTTTGAGAGTCAGCTAGATTCACAAGGTTAACAGAAATATACATAATCAGTAAAATGTGATGTCAAATGTGATGCGTCAAATTACATCATTGTTTTTTTGATTGATTTGTTGTAGGAACAGGTACATGCTATTCAATAATGTAAAAAGTGTAACAAGTGAAGAAAATATAGAGGATAACTTACTGTGGGTAGTCCTGAGATGGTAACAAGAAGGGTTGTTCCTGATGCGATTAATCTTTAATTGTGCTGAGTATCAATTTTATCTATTAATTAAAGGTTAATTATTAGGGATGAAATATAGTATAATAAGGTGAGAATACCAATAACATTATATGATTGTTTGGAAATATATTAATTTACCAAACTTACTTATTGTAGTCTGATATGCATTTTCCTAGAGGATCCTTGGGATGTGTATAGGGATGGTATTCTCACATCTTTACATGAGGCATAGGTATCCTTAACTATAAATATATATATAAAATATGATTGCAGTGAGTGTAAAAAGTTATTTGCTGTGGGTAATTGGCTATAACAGCAATATTGTGACAATAAAAGATGTGTGTATCAGTTAGAATTGCCCGTCATGAATGCTGACAGGTAATACATTTTTCTCGGTATCACAGGAGTCCAAGGTTCAGGTTTAAAATGATTAAGTGTGTGGGTAGACCTGTAAGTAGCACATACAAGAATATTATTGTGATTGGTATTAAATGGCTGTAAGGACTAACAGGTAGTACTTGTTAAATATTGGAATTAATATTGATAATAAAAAGTACTCACCAATAATTAGTGTTCATTAGTTTTTGGGCAGTGAAAGGGTTAATACACTTACGGATTAATAGTAGTATGGTTGAAAGCATAGCTGGAAGAGTAAAAAGGGATATTTATTGTTTAAATATCAGGTGAGGACAAAAACAGAAAAAGAGAAGAGATTAAGATGTCTTGGTTGGTTGAAGTAACAAGTACTTGCAATTGGTGTTTTAAGATGAATAGAGACGAAGGGCGGAATGTCAGCAGCCAGATCAGGAACAGAACAGTGCTGCATGACAGTCCATTCTATATAAGGAATTGTGCATGTCAGCAATTAGATTGGAATAGCGTGCATATAAAGGTACGCGTGCGCATTAGAGAGGGGGAAGCCATGAAAGGAAAGAGATGCAAAAATAAAAACGAAGACAGGATACATGGTATCTTTTAGTACACATGATAAAAATTATTTCTTCTGGTATGAAAATAAGATATAGAGTATGGGTGTTGTGTGATAGATGTCATATATCTACTGGTTTGATTGGTAAATCTGAAGCATGAGTGTATGGATTGTTTATAAGTGTATTATATTGGTGTGGTCCAAATGATGTGATACGTATATTTATATCTGGTGTACATAGATTAGAAGGGGGATTTTACATTGTTGAAAAAACGCCTGTATTTATGGACATAATAAAATGACAGTCAAAAAAAATTATACAATTGATCGTGAAAATGTATATTTAGCAAATATCAAAATATTTACCTATGAGTACATAAACTCTGTATAAATCTAGTCTATAACTCTGAAACAGAGGTTGATTTTACAAAGGTAAAACAGTGGTTGTATTTGATCTATAAACCATGGGTATAAAGAAATGTTATGGTATATATTCCGGTTTATCTGTACTGTTCATGGTTAGGGATGAGCAAACAAAATTCTAAAATTCGATTTCACGGCAAATTGGGCCGTTCTTGCTTACCTAACATGTAAGCAAAAATGGCCTGTGTAAATTTGGCCGTCGAGATCAAATTTGTTGGGACCTGCAAGAGTAATGGGGAGCGGAGGTGACAGCTCCGATCCCCTGATTGCTCTTGCAGCCCTGTAGAGACAGGAGTCTCATCATGAATGAATGCAGCCGTGGAAATTATCCTGTGATGATTCCCATGGCTGCATTTATTGATGAGCACAGCCGCGGGACTCACACTGACAGGAGGAGTACCACTTGCCCTCATTTAATCTCTAGTGTCCGGGGATCGTGCACAGGAGGAATCCCATTGCTACATTCATGAATGCAGCCGCGGTACTTATCCTGCCCCCCCGGGCACTAGAGGTTAAATGAGGGCTTACCCTCATTTAACCTCTAGTGCCCGGGGATCACGCACAGGAGGATTCCCACAGCTGCATTCATGAAGGCAGCCACGGTGCTCCTCCTGTAATCGGTTTGCCAAAATCCCTGGACCCATCGGAAGTTTGAGGAAATGTTTGCGGGAATGTCAGAGACATTCTCGCTTATCCCTATTCATGGTAATCATAATATATGGTGGTTATAAATGAAACAAGAATTAAACAAATATAATAAATAGTAGTGCTGTTCATAACAGTTACAATAAATATATAAACAGCTACATAGTAATATTTATTTATATACAACTATTACACATATATATTAGTTATAATCAATACAGAAATTCAACAATATAAAGGGTAAAACAAAATTTAAACAATTGCAGTTACATACTGTAGCCTATAATCAAAAATATTCTTTAACAAAGAACCAATGTAAATACATTATAAAGGTAGCATGGAAATAAAATATAATCCTTGTTTTGAAGGAGGAAAAGAGTCTGAAAGGATAGCACAGTGTGTCTTTAGGTCAACAAAGGGTCTATAGGAATAGTAAAAGTAAATAAAGGGTCCCCATATAAAGAGAGGTTTAATGGTATAACTGATATCTTCCAATACTGAATCTATTTAAGTCTCAAAAATCCCCTGAGGAAGCCAGTGTGCGAAACACGTTGGGAAATCGGACATATTTCTTGTCAAAATACTGTACATTCTATTACTGTTGTAGATCTAGCTAATGAACTATATGTGCTTGTTTGTTTGTTTGCACACTATGAAATGATTTGTATACAAAAAACAAAATATGTGATATACAACATGATGAGTAAATGGTATTTTTCAATGCCTATGTAAGTAATGCCAGCTCTAATGTGTCTTTACTATAAATTCTGTAAATAAAACAGCAAAATAGCATATTTTGTTAAATTTCTAAAATTGCTTAGTTTCCAACCTGCTGATCTCAATAACTTTTACAGTGCTGCACAGCTGCCAACATTAAATGGTTAAGCTCTTAGCTGAGTGTAAAGTAAAGTACAAGGATTGTCTATCCTTTGATTAAATCTTCCAGTAATGTATTAAAAAGCAGGAGCTCTAAACACTTTGGTTGGTTGCGCTCGTGTTTTCATGCAGCACTTCACACGCACAAATGAGCCCTCTCTTCGGTAATGGTCGCTTAGGATCAGTACAAAGCACATTATTCCGAAGATGAGCCTTGAAATGTACCTGTCCTAAGGGCAGATGAGTAGATACATTGTGCAGAGGGAATGCTCCTGTCTCATACCCTTAAGCTCTTTTATTCGATAACAATGCGCTGTGCCACTACACACAACCAAATATCATTAAAATGATTACATCACAAAGACAGAGCAGAGAGGGTGGTTGAAGGGGGGATTAGGATGCTAGTGGGGGCAAGGAAATCACAACCTGAAATAAATGAAGAATATAGGTAGAAGTATAAAGTACAATACATAATTGATTATGATTTTGTTTTCTAAGCTTTACATTTCTTTGAACAAACCGTGGCTTCATTTACATTTGCCACACAAGAGGAAAGACCATTGTACAACTGAAAGAGTTTTTTTGGCCGTACTTTCTTAAACTGAATGTAATTCACTGGTGTGTTTAGACAGTGTTAAGCTTTATAAAGTACAGAGCAAATGATTTCCCTGTAAAAATGTAGTTGGCCTTCTGAGCCAATATTAATGCCAAATAGGATAACTTGATTCTTAAGCTCTACTATTGCATCAGCAGTACAACCTGATGAGGACATGGACAGTATAAAAGCAGCAAAACACTGGCAGAGGCATTCTTCTGTTCACTCTTCCACCATCTGCACATGCTCCTACAAAACCCTAACTTGTTCAGCATATTTGGCAACTACCTGACCTCTCTCAGCTTGCCCTGCTAAAGGAGATGACACAGGCAGGTATCAAGGCTAATTCATCAAGGCCATTTTTGGAAAGTAGACAAATGCTTTACTTTTTCCATCTTCCTGTAGTTCATCCTTAAATAATTTCCTTACCTACTCAGAGGTAGAAAATCATCTATTTTAGTGTAGCATTTCTCTCACTTTTATATAAACAAACGTTTGACATTACTCTAACCCCAGAAACTGCACATTATTGTTCACTCCAGCCCAGTTATTTACAGACATGTACAACCTTGTAGCATTAAAGTAGAACTCCAGCTGAAACTTCCTATTTTTTGCATTTGGGTGGAGTGAGGAAGGACTTCACTATCCATCAAGCTTTCTTTGAGGCCCGTGTACACAATGGGAATATTTCCTAATTTATATATCAGTTATCAAAGACATCTAATAATACAAAGAATATTAATAATAATAACAGAACTCCCACCATTAATAATGCCATTTCCACATGAAGTTGCTATATATGTCCCAGTAAGAAGAAATGTCCTGGGGATATCTGCCAATTTACCTTCATTCCATCATCTCTCATATCATGATATCATTTCTCACTTGTCATGTCAAATGGTCAGGAAGTGTGGGCAAATCTTATCAATGAAGACAGAGACTTTAATATAATATAGATCTTATCATTCCCCATTCTTTTCAAGCACAGATATGGCTGTAATTAAAGAAGACACATCTTACACCTAGTTAGTGATCGATAGATCCCATTAGGCATCAATAGATCTGTGTGTAAGGCAAATATATTAGAAATAAGCATTCCACAACTAGGCTGGTATCTTACCAGTTAACAAAAGCTGCAACAAAAGGAAAATGGAAAGAGCAGAATGATAACCTTCCAGTATGCCTCTGCTTGTTTATTGCGGAAAATCAAGTAGGTATGAGACTTAGAAGTAAGTAAGTAAAGGAAACTCATGGTCCTATTTCATGCTACACAGAATTATTACACAGAAATCTGTTTCTACCAAGAAAAGGCTGGATGATTTCTGTTCTGCCACACACTAAAGGTTCTCATTTGTCCCTGTGTTTCTGTTGGGGTTATTAACTCTCTCTATTGTTTTGGTGACTATTGTCTCTTGTACAGAATGTGATGGGACTAAAAAAATACACATAACCATATTCATTCAACTATGTTGCATTTATTCCTAATACATCTGCTTTTCATTGTATTTATAAACAATGCAAATATACCTAACACATTACAATCATGCTTTTTATTGTATTTATCATCAATGCAAATATAGAGCAAATCTTCAGTTTCTACAGTATGTGTATAGACTAACATTACTGAATCATAAACTTTACATCTATGCAATCTATTAACAATTCTTGTTATATCGCTCTATTTTATCCCACTATAGTCTGAAAATGATGGATCCTACTTTTACTTCGTTGTGTTCCTGTTTTCAAGTTTGTACTGTCCTCTGCTGGAATACAGAACTCTCCACATGTCCATAACAAATGGGAAAGATGTTTTGTAGTCTAACAGTAGAGAATTAAGACCTCAGAAGACCTTACAACACTGTGTCAGGTCAGCAGAAGATACAGACATGTATACAGAGCAAAATATTTGCATCTTGCAAGATTTAAGAACAAAATATGTAATTGAACTATAATTGTCCCTATTGTCCAGACTGCATGTGCAAAAGTAATATCGAGTTCGAGTGACCTAACTCATGACACAATACAATGATATTTGGCAAGACCAACACACCATCTGCAAAGAACACATTGACCATTGAAAGCCATTTTCTACCAGGTAGGTAGCAAGGAAAATTAAATATGTTCAAAACACGACTGCCTCTTGACTACTGGTTGCAGCTTGGGAAGAATCATACACCAATCTAGGAATGGTGTTGTTGGACTGCAATAATAAGCCTCACATTTTAGTTTTGATGTAAAATAACCTTTCCTAGCTGCAGCAGGTGAAAATAATGTAAAAACTTGACATGCACTGTTACCATCATCTCCAAAGAGTAGCTGCTTAAGAACTTAAGGTTTAAGGATTTTTTTTGAATTGAATATTTAACAATCACTCACTTTTATTCTGACTAGACATTCTGTACCATATTATATACTAATAACACGCTTTCCCTAATTCTCATGCTGCAGCTGAATATACCATATAAGAGAAGGAACACGCAGGTAAATTATGCCCAAACAAAATAGCAAGAAAAAGATGAAGAGAACAGCAAAAGAAAATAGGAGAGGAAAAGTCAGAGAGAATAGCAAAACAGGCAAAGTAAGTTACAAATGCTTACATAACCCCCGGGAGAGAGACAGAACACTGAGCTCTCCTTTTAAATTCAGAGCCAGTGCTGATGTGTGTCTGCTTTCAGTCTTATTGTGTTACATTTCCTATAGAAACAGGTACAAGTGAAAAATAAATACAATCTCCGACTTGTTTTCTGTTAAAGGGCAAATCATAAGAAAAATAAGAAAATAGAATGTTTTCAAAGAGCTATCTGATTACTGAATGGCTTTTTATGTAAAGTTTTTAGGTATTGGACCATTCAATGCAACATTTATGATTGAGCCTGTTCTGACTGTATACAATTTCACCTTGTTATGGTACCCATTACTATTAGCAGAGCCAAATGTTCCTGCAGGCTCGGTCTCAGAGAACTATATAAGTTTATAAGAGGCCCTTTATAAAGACAGAGTCTTCGTGACACCTGGTTCTCACCAGATCACATTTCTCACCCTTCAAGGGAATATGGTCTAACAACCCTAGTGTCTGCTGGACTATTTTCCCGCAGGATGTTACAGGTCATTGCCTTTGGGCTCTACCCACAAAAGACAGACAAGATAAGCAGTTTTGTCTGGAGGAAGCCAGAAGGCCTGGATCCCAACAGGAACCACAGTCAAGGCAGGAGGCAGTGGTGGCTTCCATGACAGGGAAGGCTTATATAGCCTTTCCAGTTCTAGGCCCTGTCCATAGACAAAGGTGAACATTGGCTGCTTACATTCACATGCAGGCATGTGCATCTTCTGGCAGTAGTGTTGAACAGTGGGAGCCACAGCAGCTAGGCCAGCAAGATGTGAATGCCATTGTAACGCCAGTGGTAAAGTGACGGGCATTTTAATGCCATTTAAAATCCAGCAGGCTAAAACAAACAAAGTGTCTCCACTGTTATGCATTGTGATGTACCGCATCAAAGAATAACTAATACTGTAAGTTCCTTTTTTGTCTATAACCATGTCTTGCCAAGCCATTTAAAATGAAACGGCTTCCCTAACACACCACGTGTCTACACAGGACACAACGTCCAGATACCTCCAGCAGACCCAGACCTGCGGCCAAATTGTACACAGCACAACAAATCTACAGTATGTAATGAATACCATGTGCTTGTTGCATTTCCCAGTATTTTTGTACTTTATTTAATGACCTTGCAGACACATAAACTGGCACACTGCCTGTTCCATAATTACAAGTCTTGTTGACATTATATAGCAATTGAAGAGCTAATCAAATACAGATTGTTTATATGTCATTGAAATCTGATTAAACAGTTGTGGCCCATTACATATGTTACTGCCATATGTTGCATGTGTTAGACAAAGGACAGTGCAATAATACATATTCGATAATGTGTATCTCCTGTGCATTCCCAGAAACAACATTTGTGGGAACAAACTTATATTAGGTAATTTTTTTAAAATGACAATCATGCTAGTAGTCAGTAAAGTATATCATTTCCACTGTACAAAGGGCTCTGGTATATTGTGTTCACCACATCCATAAAAGTGGCGATTAGCTGACATGGTCCCCCCTTTCTGTACCAATTATTGCCACTCTCCAGTTTATGAATCAAGCTTTACCAGACGTTTTATTACTATGACTGCCATTTATATTAAAATAAATAAGTATGCATGATTCTTTGGCCCTGATTTAAAGCTCTTCAAGGCTGGAGAGGATACATTTTCATCAGTGAAGGTCGGGTATCCAGCAAACACTGAGGGTCTCATTCTCATTGTTATGTCCCTTTTAAATCATGTTTATACATTTATATTACTTCATAGTTGGTTGAAATTCAGTCAAACAGTCAAACTCTAGGTTTTTATGATTGCCAAGTATGTGAACTATGTGTACGTTTGCTGGACATACCATTAATGATGAAGAATAGCCTGCATCCACATCTAGAAATGTGGAATAGCCTACCACCTATACGTTGGATTTTTATATAAATAATAACAAGATAATAACAATAAGATATATAACAATATCTAAAACTGAAATCATTATTTAGGTGACTTCAGAGCGCAACTTTCTGGTTGGGAGGTATGAAACCCTTTTTACTTTATGGTGCTTTGCATTGTTTTACCACTTCAGTGAGCAAATTGCCCCATCTGAACTTTATTTGCCACAAATTATCTCATTGACCAGTGCTCACATTAATAGTTTTATTTTAATGAATTTTGGTATTGTTTCAGTATATTTGCTTTTCTTTCTGTAATGCGGTAATGCAAGGATTTGTATTTTAGATCGCCCAGTGGGAACAAAAAGAGCAAAATAAACACTCAGAGCCATTCAACCTTCCTACTTCTACTAAAAATGTTTTGCTACTGTCCCCTCTTTTTTGTACTCCCCCTCTAAAAAAATAGTCTTGGGCTTAGTTTTGTTTTTGGTGCTCTGATTTAATACAATAAATATTAGGTGGGCTGACCAAACCTCAGTTTGATACTGACCATATGACGGTAAATGGAAACAGAGCAGATTTATTGCAGTATTATCCTTGCCAGCAGTGAACATGTTTATAAACATTTCATTAGCAACATGAATAACAAAACATGGAACAAATGGAAAATAACCCGCACAGATGCTGAACGCTGGGTAGCTGCTAGTGAGAAAGTCGACAACATCGGTTCCATGGCTACCTTCCCAGACCCCCTCCAAGGTCAATCAAAGTGCAAGACCAACAAGATGAACAGAAAAATTAACAGTAAATTAATGGCAGAATAATATTAGAACAATAAGGACTATTAAATAGACAGGCAGAGAAAAACTATGAAGCTTGGATGCCAAAATCAGTGTTGTTTTTCCAGCTATTTTTAAGTTTTTATAAATAACAGTGAATAGGCGTACTGCACAGCTGTGAATCACTTCTGTCAAACTGTTTTATTTTATTTTGTTTTCATTTAAAATCACTTTTATAAATGTAATAACTTATCATGGGATGTGTCTATGTGTTTTTTTACATTTCAGAAAGTTGTATATATATATAAATATATATATATATATATATATATATATATATATATACATGAGGAAAGAAAAGTGATTCTTTTGGACCTAATTGTTCAGCTACCAACCAATGTTATCCAAGTACATATTATTATTATTCATCAATAATATTTTTTTAAAAACGCAAGACTTTTAAAAAATAAGTTATTTCACAAGGTCAATCTCCTTCTTTGGTTAGGTTGGTTAAAACTCTATGTTCTACCCTCACATTATTCCCTTGCACAACAGTGCAACAGTGATTTACTATCAATGTCTGACTGTCAGAATGCCTTCCCCCAGACCAGATCCATATGCTCCTTTTTGGGGTGGCACTGTCCCTGATGTTCATGTGCTCCTGGTAAATTCCTTTACCCTCCCTATATATGAATATATATAATTATATATTATTAGAGTGGTCTGACATTCAGGCAAGGTCTGTTCATTGCCAACAAGAACAGACTTGCATTCTCAGACTCGCCAATGAAAAGTAAATTGGAGATGGTAGATAGAAGAGTGGCGAGCCATGGAATGACAACTTTGTTGCTCCCTGCCACAGTAATTGGTAGCAAACATGTTAAGCTTTCCAAGCTGATCATAATATTACCCCAAAGATGATTAAAAGGGTTGCATGAATTAGCTATAGACATATAGACATAGGTAGTCAGCTGAATTAATGATTGTTGTTTTGAACCAAAAGATATCCTTATACTTCTACTAAGTACTACACATTTAGAAACAAATCTACTTGCAAACATTACTCCCTAAATCATTTTGGTTATTAAATGAGAATCAGTTTAACAGTATAATATCCTAATTTCCACATCTGAAGACCGTGAACTAAGAAAGGCCTTCTGGAGAGAGTGATAAGTGATATCTTAACCAACTTTTGCAAACATCATCTTCACTTCCTGTAGCTGAATCTGTTATATGCTCACTGTAAAATGTATTCAGTGTCAGACACTATCTTCAATGGTTCTATACAAGAGGGATCATGGCTGAATAAAAAATTAAGTGATAACCCCTTGACTCACCAGCCTTTACAGTTACAATATAAAACATTTGAAATATCATCAATAAACAATAGAAGCTGAAATAACTGACTGACAGTTTGCCTGTTCATAACCCTTTACCCTCTTCCTCGATATATTTCCCTTAATGCTACCTGATCGCTACCTTATGTTTTACTTGGTTTATTTCCCATGAAACACCTTTTTATTTTTGAACAAAATGTATATTTTTCAGTATAGAGTGAGGTTATCACCAAGCATTTATCTGTCAGGTCATATCCCACTATGTTTACCATACTATGAAAGCCATAATCACTTACACATTTTTATGAGTTGTATGAGCCTACCCTACGTTATGCTACTTATTATTCACTTTATACTAATTCTCTACAACAGATGTATATACAATTGTAGTATTGTAATAACTATCTGCATTTAAGTATCGATAGGTACTCACTTGCAATGCCGATCCTGGTCATCCTCATAAAGTTAAGAAAAAGGAAGTAAACTGGGAAAAAAAACCTCACTCGCCTATATACTCGCAGATCTGTTGATCCCTAAAGGGGTTTCCTAGATCGGTTCCCACATCGTCCTAGTATCCTGCTTTGTAATGGTGCGGGGGAAGTGTTGGGCACCCCCATCTTCTTTGCCCTTCTTACTACATCACTGGATCTAGCTCTGAGCAGGTGTGAGATTGGGTGACGTAGATGGTAAAAAAAGAGTGCTGATCTCACTGCGCTTTTACAGCATTTTTTTATCCCATTGAAAAAAAAAAGCTCCTTCTCTGCATGCCCAACATCGGGCATACACAGAAGAAGCAGCCAGAAGCCTCCCGGGATCCAAGACAGAAAGGGGAGGGGCTGTAAACCCTTCCAAAAAAAATGTAATTTTCCCTTGAATAAAAGGGTTGTCTACCCTTTTATGTAAGATAAAAAATTTTAGTTTAGGTCTGCATTAAGATTCAGGCCACCTTGCTCAATTGCTATGAACAAATCTCAGCTGTTGCATTTTAGATATAAAACGTAGACAAGGGGACCTAAATTGTATTTTAAGAGCAAAGCCTTCATTATATCTGTGAAAACAGTGTAGAATCTTTGATAAGTGCTAGTGTCTCCATTGCTTTGGCTCTTGTGGATTACAAATGCAGTTCCAGTTAGGAAAATATGTCAGTTAAATGCACAATAATTTACAAAGTACTGGAAAGTCTACATAGTAATATGAAAGGATCAGATAACATCCAGTGAACTGTAAAACCTTAGGTATTCCCCAAACAGAAATAATAATACATTATACAGTCCTCCAAACATGTCTTAGTAAGGAGATGCAGAGAACAAACATTACATGATTCTGTATGTGCCATGTAAACAGTGATCCTCTTCCATAAATCTCACTATCTATGTGCTCTCCCAGAGGTATTGCTAAATACCACCTTGCAGGTCAAACTTGATGACCTTATGTATAATAACTCGGAGTATTTAAACCATGACTACATACATAGAATATTATCTGCTAATGATAGGAAATTCCAACTTAAATGTTGACCAAAGTATAGAAATGTTAAATTCTCCTACAACAAATCATGGATACCGATCTGAAAATAAACACTTGTTGATTCATTTTTCTATGGCCCTATTTCTTTCTAAAATGGACACAACCTTTGAAAATAGAAGTACACTTTATATCCCACAAAAATAATATTATTATCACACAGTATTTATGTAATGTCATTGTCATGTCACTAGCTGTCCCTTAAAGGGGCTCACAATCTAATGTCCCTACCATAGATATATGTCATTAACGTCGTCTAAGGACATTTATTGAGAGAAAGACAATTAACCTAGTTGCATGTTTTTGCGATAAGGGGGGTAACCTGAGTACCCAATGGAAACACACACAGACACAGGGAGAACATACAAAATCTTTGCAGATAGTTTCCGGGTCGGGATTCAAATCTGTAACCTAGTGCTACAAGGGCAAGTGTGCCCTTTTTCAATGATGACACTTTATGTTATCAGCCACAGTTACTATTATCTTTTGATGAAATCTATTTTAAGCACATGGCCACCACACTATTGCGTTTTCTCTTGAGTCCTGCTACCAAAGCCAGTTTGGTTTGATTAGGGCATGTAAAGGTGAAGTATTATGTCGCTTGGTGTTCGAGCAATGAGTCGCTCAGTAATCAAGCAACATGTCCATGTGCTAGTGTTGAATATCCTGCTGCTGTGACTTGAGTGATCACAACTGTCCCTTGTGATATTGTGTGACCCCAAATGCTGCAGTTTCTGTGACCCTTTTGTAACTCCAAGTGTCACTTGTAATTTATGTGACCTTGTGTGTTCTTGTGTCCCCCAAGTTATTAAAATTTATTTTTTTCCTAAATCATTGGTAATATGGTCAGGAGGATATACATTAGGTTTTTTATCTTATGTCAATTACAGACATTCCTTAAAATATGATTCTTTCATCTAATCACAATTTCCACTCATGAAAAACCTATTGTATGGAATTGACCTGGGGAGACTATTGTAGCTTCATAGAAAACAATGTACATAAACAGAACATTCATAACATGGTTTAATATAAAAGGGCTTCCTCCTAATTTTAAAACCAGACGGAATTGCAATTACCTTGCAAAAGTTGAAAACTCAAAACTTTACTGTATTTTTTGTAAACTACTGTATTTTTACTGCGACATTTAACTATCATTCATATTACATATAGATGGGGAGAGGAGACCTGTCACTTCCAAACTGGTAATATATCAATCAATAGTAGCATAATACTGGAATCCATAGATTCTGCAAATTGGTTACACACCATATAAAAATGTTTTAAATTATGAATCGAGGTATTACCTTTATATTTGTTTATGATGACAAGAGAGGATTTATTGAAAGAAGACAAATAAGGAAGTTTTTGCAACAAGATTTTTGTAGTAAACCCATTGAAATGAAGGACAGATGAATTTACTTAAAAAACTTTGACATTTCTCTTTTCTCAAATTTTTTTTTTTCTGGTCATCTTTATCAAAGAAAATAAATCGACAATGTTGCAGGAACAGAGAACTGGGGTGTCCATTTCCTATCTTGCTTCCTTTGGCAATGGAACTAATAGCTATTTCTATTCACAAAAGCCCTCTGGTGTGAAAAGTAGTTACAGAGAACACAAATGTACATTATTTGAGGACAATATCATGATGTTAATAACATCTCAAATAACAGCTATTGCCAAACCCTGAAACACTCTATATCATTTTTCTCTTATATCTACCATTATAGTTATAGAAATCTCGGGTCCTGAGTATTATTTCTGCACAAAATAATAGTGGACTAGTAGTGCCTAATTTTCTATTTTATATGTTGTTCTACCTAATTATCATCTCTATAATTCCACCTAACACTAAATATTCAAGACTTATATTGATCATATTTACATAATCTATTTTAATTAATAATAGAAGAATGTTTTATATCTATTTGGTTTGGTTAAATTATCAGTTAACATCAATTAATATCTTCCATAGAATGTTATATTTATTCAGAATGTCCTTAATAGACATTTTTATAAAAAAAAAATAATAATTGGCTTTTTAATCTATGTAATGTGTGATCTCATTGTGAGATAAACATAGGATTTATCAATACTTTCTGCACTTGCAGCAAACCAGGTGAACCGGGGTTGCAAAACTTCTATTTGTCTCAGTTAGCCCACCTTATTCACCTGTTCCAAAACCCCGAAATTGGTACATCAAGAAGCTCCAAAATGTTTCCTGTATATTCCATCTCTTGGCAGTATGTGATGGCATTTCTAAAAATATTTTCCTCAAATTATCTTAATATAGATTTGTGGCTAAACTATTAAACAATCCATCTTTCCCCCCAATGATAAAGACTGCATTTTCGATAAAGGACATTAAGATTTCTTGTTTATAGAAAATTGAATATATAAAATAATGGAAAACTAATTTGTCCACTTCTCATTACATCACATTATCTGCCCATCTCTGAAAACTTTTACTGCAAATATTTTTCTTTTTTTTCATTTTCTTAATGGAGTTTTATAACCACAATACTTGCTTTTAAATTTATATGAAAAAACATTTGGGCTATTGCACAGTATTTTTCAAACATATACCATAAATTGGCTTCCTCTACCTTGAAATGATATTACATGAGGTTGCAGCAACTAACAGTATTTTGGCAAAAAGCAGGAGCTAGAAGGTTCAGGGGGGTAATACTAAGGGCTGAAATTTTGCACATATCATATAGAAGATCCCATCTTCTATAGGGGGATTACGTCTAGTTATATACCATATGAAGTTCCAAATCCCAGGTTGCAACCAAATACATTGCTGCAAGTAAATGGAAGTCAAGCTATATGTCTCCATATGGATGCATATAATTTACACTAGCAGCATTTGCTGAACCTGTACACCACTTTGCATATGGCACAGCTTTGTATTACTATAGGCTACAGATAATTATGAAGTTTCTATCAACCTATATTATTTAAAGGGTACTGAATCGCAGATTTATTAGAAGGAAATATGGATTTGCATGCATTTTGGGCATGCATGAACACAGTATTTGTATAGATTCTCAATGTACAGTAAATATTGCCTTCTGAAAGTATCACTACTAATACTTCCATATTATAAATTGTTCCAATGTTAAAAATCTAGTAACAATGTTGTTGCCTGTGAAGACAACAGAAAACTGTCTAAATGTACATAACAAGGGGTTTAGCTTAGTAATTGCAGAATTCACTGGACAGGATAATGCAGTTTGACTTCACATAGAAGAATTCACCTTCATAGAAGCTTCACATCTCTGGAGATAGCAAACTCCACCAAAATTGAAATAATTGTTGCCAGTAGTGGTGACTGGATAACCCCAATTGGAGTCAATTATAATTCATAATAGATCTTGGAATTTGAGCAATCCGCATTCTGATCTGACCTATGACATGTTTTGTCTTTTTTTTGGTTATTTTACCTGTCACTCTATTTCTTCACTTACAGTAGGACTCAGGCAGTCCAAGTGCCAGATAAAGACAGCCTTCATTGCCTACTGGCTGGATTGGCAGCAGTACTATACCTGTCATAGAAAGGTTTAGAACAGGGATCAGTAAAGTTTTATGGCCACTAGGCCATTTATGGGGTGGGAGCAGTAGGCCAGACCCGCCCTAATGGCTTTGCCCACCACCAGGGAATGCCCCCTGAAGTGAAATCCCTCTTCTCTGCATTGCGGAGGAGAGGGATTTCCCTTCAGGGAGCTTTCCCTATTTGCCATGGCGCCGGCCGGCCGGTAAATATGGGAGCCACTGCAAGGGGGCGGCACCAGAGCTCCAGCGGCTCTGACACTGGTAGTTCCTAACGCCCCCTGGCCGATCCGCCGGCAACCTGCAGCTTCGGCATTAGGCCGGATTGGCCAGAGGGCGTTAGGCCAGAACGAACTACCAGCTAGGCCGTAAATGGCTTAAAGGCTGGAGTTTGCTGACCCCTGGTATAGAAGGTCCAAGCCAATGTAACCATTGAATTCTGAGGTTTGTATGGTGGGTGTAAGGGAAGTTGTTTTCTGTACAGACTAGCAATTATCACTAAAATGAATAAGACTTGGTAGTACAAAGAACTTCTTTTATTTAATCTTATCTGCTCTATTTTCTTTATTGAAACTCAAATTTGAAGTTTGTACCATGCTTTGTCACTGACCATAAACCATCTTTTTTTTTGGAGTTAGGCTAACTATATGCAGGAACTGTAATTATATTGGTAAATTTTTGTAAGGAGTAGAGGAGATTGATAAATTATTGTTTTATAATATCTGTATATATCTTTAAAAGTCTGTAAAAGTCTTCTAAAATAAAGAGGATTACAAGGTTTATTAAACAACTCAATGGGCCTGATTTATTTTTAAGTTTTCTTCTGTAAGGAAGAGTAATTTATAACTAACTTTTATTGGCTGTTATTGCTAGTGTTCTTCTGTGGCCCTGTTGTATTCAGTTTAGGTGCTTTGACATTGCTTTCACTACCAGTGCACGTCCTGTGCCTTAAACCTCAAAGCTGTATGTCTGCAATTTGGGATCTTCTATGCCTTTGATTACATGTCATAATAGATTTGGAGGGAGATTTGGTGATGTCATGTTTGTGCTACTCAGTAGACCTATTGTATAGAATGGGGGCATTTGCAGCTACAGATAACAATGTAATGAAACACACACCTACACATAAGATGTTAGGAAAGCCTTAAAGTTGTAGTTGTTGTTTGTTTTGTTATTATTTCAAAACAATTATTAATGTAATAAAAAAATAAAACTGACCCTACATATTAAAATTAGACCCGCCCAGGGATGGAAATTGGCTGACCAGTAAAGAAGGGGTTAGCGAGCATGTACCCCTTCCTACTGGTCATACATGGCCCTATCTTCAGCCTTTTGTTGTAAGGGAAGCATAGTTGGTAAGAGGCCCTCATCCCCACAACTTGTTCCCCACATAGTCATGACAGTCTTCAATTGATGGGACATCACCCTTACCCCTTAGTTTTAACAAAAAAAATGAATTTATTACCTAAAAATAATGAGAAATGTTTTGTGCTTTGTAAATACGGAGCTTTTTATATTCTTACAAACCATTATGATACTTAGCAAGCCAATATGCATTAAAATATCACAGTTTTTTCAATGTGTAAAGCGTATAATGTATGTGAGCACCGGGTATAGCTGACTCTTCACTGCTTAGCATAGTTTATTAACCTAGAAGTTGTTCTAGTAGTTTATTTTGCCCCTTGAGGTTAATAATTTCTGGCTGTTGAATAGACGCTGACTACATTCTTGTCAACTGTTCATTCAGCATCTGTTTCAGTAATTTTCCATGTGTTCTTACTGTTGCTGTTATTCTTGTTGCTGATGAAATGTTCTGAGCTGGCACGCGTAATGTGATGTGATCTTAACTTTTTCATCACCAGAGGTAACCTAAATCACTAATATTTTGAATTAACATTATAGGAAATGTATCTTTATTTAAATCTTACAAAGCATATGTCTTCAATAATAGTTACACAGGAAATCTGAATAAATAACTTTTTTTTTACTGTGCTCCAGTGCATCGTTGGGATGGTAATAAATTGGAGCACCTACTTTTTTTGGGTTGGTGAACGCTACAAGACCATGTGTCACAGTGCATGCATTTTCATGTACCTAAACCTTTTGGAAAATTGTGCTTGGGTCTGAATTGGGGTGCCATTTTAATATTAATATTAAGCAGCACCAACACACATGCAGAATGCTCCATGTATTATATTTTTCTATTTACATTTATATATTATCATACTACACTTACATATTAATACATTTTACAGTTCAAATTCACAACCTGATACCTTTCTACCTCCTCTAGTCTAGATTCTCAAATACAGCTTACCACAATATCTTGACCTCCCTAGGGCAGACATAGCCCCTTTCTTATATCCATCAAGTGTTGCGACCTTTAGATCATAAGATTCCCCTTACCTTACTAAACAGTTTAGCCAAATTGGCTGAGATGAGTATGCATACACCTAAAAAGGTTGAGAATGCATTAAAACTGGTTATCTGTACAAAGAATAGCAAGAAAAATGGGTGGAAATACTTTTTATTATAATACACAAAGCCTACTATAATTTCAATATTTTTACACATTCTCCCCCCCCACTCTAGAATTTTTTAACATGCTTATTTCATGCATCCTTCTGGACATCACCCTGTACAAACACCATAACCAGAAGGAGATATTCATTTCAATCATGCACAAAAAAGACATACACAACATAATCTGTTATGTTTAAAACATACCTTTCAATGAAGCAACTGAAGGGTATTATGAGCATATATTAGGCAATCACTGTGTGTAAAAAAATAAAACCTTTAGGGACCCTTGGGAAACACAGTGACCTATAATCCCATTGTTTTGTACATATTAGGATTACTCAAGGATTCCCACAATAGCACACCAGGTGTCCATATGATGACTTTGTCTACAACAAACTAAAGCAGGCTTTATTCTTGCATTCTCTCTATTCTTCTCCTCGTCTGTGTCAGTTGTTTGACTTGGTGCACTTTGTTGGTATTGTTGTAATCAACTTTTATAGTCAGCGTCCTAGCGCATACTATCTTTTACGTTTTATCTAACTGGGTCAGTCAGATAGTTTAGACACTAAAAATGTTCTTTAGTTTTGCTTCTTTTTCCTCTCTTCTTTTTTTTCAATAAAATAACATACTCTTTTTTTATAGACTTGGTAACATGGGTATCTCTGTCTAAACTACTTACACCACATTTTGGGCACTTAAATTCTCATAATTTCTTTTGTAATGTTCTTGCTAAATTAAAAAAAATACATTAATTTTGCCTTCTCGTTAGAACTAAGTATCAGTACGGGAAAGGGGTTTTAGGATAAACTCAACTTTTTGAAGTAAATTTGATAATTTTATGTAACTGAATATTTTAACATGTGCTTTTCTTAATGTAGGCTAATAAATATTTCCTGTGTAGCCATGTTAAGCTGGGGAGGGGGGCTGCTTGGCCCATGCAACAAGTGTAGGGTTGTGTTTGTCCATATCTAACGCTGTAGGACCTGGCCTTCACCCTCACCTTTATCCCACTAGGATTATTATTATTAATACTATTGATAATAATAATATTAATAAAGATTTATATAGCACCAACATATTACACAGCGCTGTAGATTAAATAGGATTTTCAAATAACAGACAGATACAGGCAATGACACAGGAGGAGAGGACCCTGCCCTGAAGAGCTTACAATCTAGGAGGTGGGGGAGGTATCACACAATAGGAGGAGGAGAGGACACTGACCTGAAGAGCTTACAATCTAGGAGGTGGGGGAGGTATCACACAATAGGACAGGGAATTTGTAATCGTGGGTAAGTAGTGAGGGCTTTAAGAGACACAAGAAAACAGGTAGGCACGTTTGAAAAGATGGGTTCTGAGTGCTCTTTTAAAGGAGCAGAACGTAGGAGCAAGCCAAATTGGACAAGGAAGACCATTCCAGAGAGTCGGGGCAGCTCTAGAAAAGTTTTGAAGCCGTGCATATGATGAGGTTATCGGTGAGGAAGACATTAGTAGGTCATTGGAGGAGTCAAGAGAGTGGATGGGGGTGTATTTTTAACTAATTGTACCAGAGCCTCCCTTTGCAGAGAAATGTCTCTTATTCATATTACAAATAATTTTATTGAAGGGTTGTATGCTTTAACACCATTTTAGGGGTCCTACCACTAGCACAGTTTGTTACTGGACAATGGATAGACATACATTTGCAGGTGATAATAATTTTCAATAATTAGTTCCATTGTACTCATTTCAGTATGGTAAGATTTTATTTGTTCCTTATTGCTATACTATTTTTCTGTGCACTGTAATTTTCTATTCATCCTGTGCATTTGAGCTTAGGTCTCTCATGTGTGTGGAAAAAAACACAAAACTATTAGTCATTGCTGTTGGTCATTCTTTTTTTTTTCTAAACATGATGTTTGTTTTTTTGTCTATAGCAAGCCTCAGGAGGTAAATTGTGCCATTCCAGCACACAGTTGTCCCCAGATCTTGTGCGCAGGGATGGTGTCTGGGAAAGGACTGGCAAAGGACCAGGAGCCCACAGATAACACAGTAGCAAAGATTCCAACAGAAGCATGTCCAGAATACAGAGCCAGAGATCACACACAAGTAATCAGTCCACCAGATGAGGTATCCAAAGAAAAAGATGAAGCAGAGTCAGGATCGCAGGCAAGAGGTCGGACCAGACAGCAAACAATCCCAGGGTCAGGAAACAGACCGAAACAGTAAATCTAATGAATTAACATACCAGCAGCAGGTCACCCCAGCTTAACACTACTACAGCCACTGGTGACTGGGAGCAGAGGGGCTATAAAATCCCAGCAGCCAACGGCTCAGGACTGAACCAAAGAACTCCAAATCCCCTTAAGTTACCTGTCATCTTTTTAGATTATGTCAAAACTACTGACCTTTGTAAGCAAAATTGTAGGGGAATGGGGAAATGGGTCAGATTATTGGAAATGTGCCCCAAATGTAAAAAAAGCATGTGATTTTTTTTTTTTTTTGCAAACCACAGGTAAAGTAAACTCAGGAAAACAACATTTTCAAAGTTGGTTACCAACTTTTCAAGTTAACTGCAAAGCCACTAAACATAGTATTTCACCAAATTGGCATTGGAGGGGGTTTCTAAAAAAAACATGCAATTTTCCTGTAGAAATCCTGACTATATTTTAGCTTTTATTTACAGAAAAACAAGTTATTTACCAGTGTAGGAGGGGGGATTAGCTAAATGAATCAGGTAATGAACCCTGATTGGATTCACAGATCATTATTAAACCCCAGACGTCCTTGTTAAGAACCATAATCTGTCTCAGCAACAAGTTTAAATGAAAGCTGTTTTACAGTTATCCCCTTAGCTGTTTTCTTTTAATCTAGATCTTTTTTTTACTTTTTAGATTGTTGATTGATTCAAAAGCAGCAGTCTCTGCAAAACTGCTTTTATTTTTTCACATCCTTTATTTTAAAAGTTTGGGTTGGTTGCAGTGCAATGTTCATTTCTTTTTAACCATTCATTTTTGAGGAGCTTTTTGTTTGCAGCTGACCATGGAATTTGTGTGAAATAGTGTAAACCAAAAACGTACACTATTGCGTACATTTTCTAAAAATACACCTAAACTGCCACACTGATCTTGGGGCTCTTCTGACCACATCACCTAAATCATGAAGCTCCATTTTCTTTATGTCTTACATTTAGGCTTCGTTTAACAGCAGTCAAACTTTGGGGCCCATTCCAATTTTTACAGGTTCATACCTGAACACTGTAACTCCAAAATTTAAGGAGAACTGCTTGTGTCTTTTCTCTTCACATTTAGGCGTGTTGTCACATATGCCAAACTGTACTGCCACTGACCATTTTGTGACCATTAACACCTGAGTTGGGGCTATAATTCTTATAAAAAGGCTACTTACCTACCTGTGTCCTTTATTCATGTTGTGTGTATGCCATAAAAATGGTACCAAATTCTTTAGCACTAATTTTTAAGGAAGAAAGTATGGTACCGCATTATGTATTCTGCTAACATACATTTAATGATTTAATCTTACAGACACATCCTACCCCTGTTATAGGATCAATGATGGTTTTAGGGATTTGACCATTTGATATCAAAGGGGTGATTGAAAAACTATAGCCTGAAAAATTGCTACCTATAGCAGCTCATAGGATTCCTGTCTTTATTATTATGGTGATACTTGAGTCCCGCAGTAGGCAGCTACTCCATTCACCCTCAGCTTCTCGATTCCAGCTTTTATAAATCAGCTCTACAAGGTTCCATCTGCCAGTATATTAAACGTGTCCTTGTAATATGCCCCTTACATCAGTGCCACATTTTCGGTGTGGATATCATTTTTCAGTACACAGTAAAAGATAAAGTAAGAGATTAGGCCAATGAAAATGTGAATTCCAGACTGAGCACTTTAATCACTCTGCCATGCTTTCTTGCTATTTTTTATTACCCTTATTGGGTTGTGATTCAGAGCAATAAATCTAACTCCAATTTGGCATAATGTCTGACAAAGAACTAAGCGCTGCAGAAGCAAAACAGACACAGACTTAAACACAGTGCATTTGTATCCATGCCATAGCTGACTTGGCTCCAATGTACAGTACATCTTCTATACGCTATTATTCTTTATTATAGAAGGCTACTAACCATTTAGATGGCTAACATTCCTTTACTGTGTATTAATATTCTCCAATATCATACTTTCATTACTGGATAATAGAGCGCAAATTGACTACATTGTATTGCCCAATTGAGAGTCACTGTGAAAATGTATGGTAATATGTCGTTTCCTTTCATTTAACTGAGCTGAATTTAGAGGTATTTCCCAACAATATCATTTTTAGTGTTATAAAATTATTATTAGTATTGGCATGTACAAACCCATTTTACAAGTGCTTGCATGAAAAAACTATTAATCATTTTATCACAGATGTTTAAAAAGATTTGTTTAATGGTGAGGAATACTGCTTTTTCATTCAATGTAGCCAACATTTAAAAAAAATAGGAAAGGGTTAGAACCAATGACAGGTTTTGGTTGCAGCTTTTTCCCTGTTTGGAAGATTCTGCAGTCCTGCTGATCATTATCACAGAGATCAAAAGTGACTTCAAATTCACAGCAGGTGAGAAATTCAGAACAAAATGCAACAGTGAGTAAACCAGTGCTGTCCAACATCATAATTTTCTTCATACGCAGTCATAACGCCTACTTAATTTTCCATATTGTGGGTGTTTTAGGGAATAGCTCTCCTGCACCAAAAACAGGAGTTCTAATATATTAGAATCATCGTCCAATGGGTAAATCTATTCTAGTGACATATGTAACTTCCTACTGTGTTTCTGGAATAAAAAGTGGAAAAAACATTTTCATCACAGAAAGACAAAAAATGAAATGAGGTCTTAACTATTTGATTTTATACCCAAAATGTTGGTGAATATTTTAGCATTTAAAGACATTAATGTAGTATACCTATATACTTTCAAACACCAGAAGAGATTTCTTTTTTTTTTCCTTGTGGTACTGTTACAAAAATGTGTCGCTCTTGGCTTGAGTTGTCTTTTAAAATGTTTATCTGACCAAACCATTAGTCCTAAAATGAAGGATGAATCAAACTCTTATTTAATTTTTACTGCTAACTAGGACTCTTATGAGGAAACTGCTCTAACTTCCTGTACCAAAACTACTGAAAGTGAGGACAAATCTACAACAATATGAAAGACAAAATACCATTGCACTTTTTAAAACAGAAGAGGAAAGTGGTGTCATATTAGTAAACGAGGAAAAATTAATAAAGATTTTTTTTTTCTTATCTGCTATCTGTGTTTCATTGAGGTATTTGTCACATGAACAAATGTCCCCAACTGGAAGATTCTCCTTTAAGGTGAAAAGTCAAAATTTATTAAACAAATTTAACAAAATTCACTAATAATGTTCATTTTTTTTTTGGAATATACATTTAAAACTGACAAAATCAGTTTTGTTTTCAGCAGAACCCTCACTTTATTGGTGGTACTGATAATCCCAAAACAGGAGCAAACACAATAATTACAACCACTCTATCCAAATGAAAAAACAAAAACAAATGTTGCGTTAAATTATATATTATGTCAGGACACCACATTTAACTTATAAAATTAACAATTGTCGTTACAAAAAAATAACTATTTGGTTTAAATTTTGCTTGTACATTTAATTGCTGCAGCACTGAAAAGTCACTGTTCTGCACAGTGCTAAAATAATGGTGCCAAAGTAACAATTTTCAATAAACATACTCATACTGAATACCTGAAATGCTCTGCTTCTCTTTTTTATAGTAAAATTTTGTTCTTTAATCACACAAAGTAAGCTGCACTTAGGCACTACATGAAGTACATTCCAATGCTATTATGTTTGTCTTCCAAGTATGTTGATGGTGATTTTAGTAAACCTATGTAAAAGAAATGCTAAAATGCCAGGCACAATACAAAGTTTAATACCAAGTATAAAGTTTACTCAGAACAAAGCTTTTGTCTGTAAAGGCTTTGTTTAGGAACAATAGGCAACAAGAGCAGCACAAGCTGAAAGGACTAACACATTTTGCACTACACATGCTTTGCCATAGATAATATAATAAATAATACATTGGATGTATGAATTGCACTTTAAGCTAGTCTACTTTTTGTTGTTGGGTGTACTGTTTGGAACAAAATGTAATGTTTTATAGTTTCAAGAATTTAACAAAGCTTTTCCTTAAACATCTTCTTCCTTTTTTATTCTGGACATAATATAGCTATTAAACACTTTGCTCAGTAAAATAATAGAGAATTCTCCCATATGAGGGTCATGATGTGACTAAAAGTTTAGCTTAAGACCTATTTGTAACCCTCAGTGCGGGTGCTGAATTTTACATATATATATATATATATATATATATATATATATATATTGATGTTCCATTGCAGCTCCTACTTTGATTTACCAAAATTTTAATTTATTATAAACAGCCACCTGAACTTGCATCTAGTTGGGAATACCATCATGTTACAAAGATGTTGAAAGATGTATACTAGAGGTGATCGGATAATTTCAAGTCAATTTAAGCTTCTTGGACTTTGGATCTTTATTCAGGATCTGAGCAATCCAAACTCAACTCTGAGGTTTGGAAATCCAGACTCATTGACAGTCTATTAGTATAGTTAAAAAAAGTGTTAGAGTTCCTCTACATCCCCAGTTAAAGTCATAGCAAAGATAGAAAATCCAATTCTGGGATTTTATATCAGTATATTAGTATAGTGTATGCTCAGCTAATCTAGCCATTGACAAATGGGTTAGCTAAAATAAAGTATGCAGAATCCCAATAAGCTGAGAAGAGCTCCTGTGATTGTGCAGCAGTATTACATGGTTCTGGATGGATCTTTGTGGCATCTAGTCCTTGGACCCTGCTGGACCCTGCAAAAACAATTATAAAGATTTTTTTTAATTGTTTTGAGTTACTAGTTCTAGTGCTAGTGATTTAACCCTTTATGGGAATGGGTAAGGGGTACTATGTACCTTTGTACTCATTCCCAAGTCTGGGACCCCCCAAAACACCAGGGTCATATTGCAAGTATGAACAACTTTTGGGGACAGGTGCTGGTCAAGTTTTACACATTTTTTGTCCATTTTCTTCTTTGGCAAGCCAGATTCCAGATGAATTTTATTACTAGGAGGGTGTTGCCCCTTATTTCCTATTTTGGAATATCCCAAATATTTTAAAGGATCTGGCTTGAATATTATGAGGGTACCCCACATTTTTTTATTTATTTTATTAAGGAAAATAAACATGACATATTTTACCCTGTGACCAATGACACAATGGGCCTTAACTATTAAAGCTCTCCAAGGCTGGAGAGAATACACTTTCATCAGTGAAGCTGAGTGATCCAGCAAACCTGGAATGGATCTGGTCCATGATTGAAAACATTTGCTAACAAATAGCAAATTACTTTATGAAATCCATTCCAGTTTGCTAGATCACCCAACTTCACTGATGAAAGTGTATCCTCTCCAGCTATAGAGATCTATACTTGGGCCTGATGTATTATATTTCTCCAAGACAAAAATTGTTAACTAGTTATAGACAATGGGCATGGCCAACATGCTTCAAAACACTACATTTAAATAGTTTCGGCATTTGGAGTAAACACAAGTGTTCTTCCTCCATCGTTCTAAGATCATTCTGCTCCTTACACTTAGAACGGAGTCTGCAAGAAGAGTTACAAGAAATCAATCTGATTTATACATAGTAGGTTAAGGGGGTGTCCTATGTTCAGAATATGGTGTCATTTAAAGGAACCTTGCCTAGTAATTCTTGGTTAATGCTTAGTTATCATCAGTCTTAATTAACTCTTTCTTTCCTCCTGTGCTTTTCCCTTGCTGCTGCATGTAAGAAAATGGTCTGGTCCACCAGGGTGTAAAAGCACAGAGCTGGTTACTACCATCTAAACAAACCTAATTTAGCCTTCCTTCTTGATTCCAATGCGTCTAGTTGGTAAGGTAAATTTTTCATAAAATGTCTCCATTTGTTGGCAAAATTTTGGCAAAGCAAATGTGCATAAAACATTCTTTCCAGAATCCACTTTAGCACCATATTGTCAGCACATTTTACTCCATTCTTGCTTAAGCATTGATACCTTAGTAATGTTCAAAATGGGTCAGTGTAGTAACAAAAGGGGGTCATATAAGATACATATATCCTATGCACTCAAAAGAAAAGATATAGAAAAACTACAGATACTAAACCGTTATATCATATGGTATAAAAATAAACCAATGTATCAGATTTAGACATGTTTCAGGAGAATGGGACCCAGTCTAATTTTGGAGCAGAAGATCAATTTAGAGCTCAAAGATACTACAATTTAAATACACATTCAACAGGTCTGATTTTATAAAGCTCCCCAAGACTAGAAAGGATAGACTATCATGGGAGAACCAGGGTGAGTCAGCAAACTTGGAATTCCAGGATTACTGGATCACCCAGGTTTTCCTGTGATAGTCTACCTTCTCCAGTCTTGGAGAAGTTTGATAAATCAGCCCATGTCCCAGAAGGTCTTTTCTAGGCCATATTGTTGAACATAAGTGCATTGTAGATAGGTAGAGGTGAAATTTGGGAAGCACATGTGAATCATTGGCCTTGATTTATTAAAGCTCTCCAAGGCTGGAAAGGATACACTTTCCACAGTGAAGTTTGGTTATTCAGCAAACCTGGAATGGATTTTGTGTTAGCAAATGTTTTCAATCCTCCACCAGATCCATTTCAGGTTTGTTGGATCACCCAGCTTCACTAATGAAACTGTATCCTATTCAGCCTTGGAAAGCTTTAAAAAATAAGGCTCATTAATAGGGGACAGAGCAATAAATGTCACCTCATTAAGTATTGGGCAGAAGGGTATTTAAAGGGATGATGCAGAATTGGAAAAAAGTGAAACATAAGGCACAGGTGCTGTTTTTTTCTCTTTTTTTGTTTTGCTTTAACACAGAACTAATTTTTATTGTTTAATAAGGAACAGTCACACATTTGCTTTCTTCTTAATTATGCAAAATATTGTTTATATGGAAATATTATGATATGTATATCACTTAATAATAACTGTGGCATGTTCTAGATAACTATACAACATCTGTGATATTGAACATCAAGTATCTGGCAGATATTTATACTTGTATAGTAAACATTAAAACAGTTCACTTACCACTACAATGATTACAGTTTAAGACAAATTAAAAAAACAACAATAATATATTCCTCTGAAGAAGACAATATGCTGAATTATTCTTGGAAAAGAACACTGCATAGTAAGAACATTTCAGCTCTAAATTAATTTAGAGTTAATTGCTTGAGTGGTATAAATATTATTTTATTACTTGTGATTCTATTAGGTAAGAAGTAGAAGAAGGAAGGAGGCCAGGCTTAGCAATAACATCCCTATTATGAAGTCGTGTCTATCCTAACTGAGATTATGTGACATGTACATTTATAAAGCTGGCATGTAATTTATCATCTTCTCTTGGCAATTGACCCTCAAAGGTTTACATGCATGTCTGTACTTTCCTATTGCAGCACAGTGTATTGTCAGCGGCACAATTAATATTTACATACTGCTGTGCAATATGGGGCACTCGATTCACTGAACAAATGTCACCTTTAGATCACAAGCAATGTTGAGTGGATATCTCAGCATTTATCCTGGATATGACATGCTGTTATTTGTTAGATAGTCAGTAGGCTTAACAAACTTCAGTAATGCATATGTAAAAATGGCCACATACTGGGATCAGAGTCTGGAGAAAGATTTTTGAAGGATGTAATCCTTTTGTATAAGAATAAAACAAACAAGAAATGACAGTGGCAAATATAATAGGTACTATTCTAGAATATAACAATGTGGATTCCATGAGGCCATGTGATCCAAGTATAAGTGCTGTGTCACTTCTTCGAGCTGTGTAGTCACCATTCTTTCTGTATAAATTAAAGTGCCATTAAAAGTATATCCAAACCCGAAACAAAAATTTTAAATATTGCCACAGAGATTTGATGGCCTAATTAGATTTCTTTGTTCTGGCATTTTTTTGCCCTTTATTTTCCCCTGGTGATAATGCCAACAACACATTTCTGGTTTGGGGGATTACAACAATCAGTTACTGTTCCATATCAGGACAAGAAAAACAGGACAGAACTACTACACCCCTTTTTTAGATAAATGAGGTACTTCTTATTACAATGTAGCTAAAAAAGACTGCGGCACTGGCAGTTGAATGTTATTGAACACTGCAGGATCCAAACACTACACTGTAATAACAATAACACTAACCACTCTTACACTATTGTACACCCATAATATTCCATTTACAGTTGATCTTCTATAAAAACCATACTGCTCTGACATCTCACCACATTACGATTCTTCAAAATCAGCTCCCAGAGGTTCTGTTATGTTACCCCAGTCTCCTGAGCACTTCAGGAGACTGGGGTAACATATCCCATGGGGGAGTACCTATGAGGCAGTGATGACATTACCTGTACTTCTGGGTCCCAATGTAAAAGGTGAGATCCTATATTTTGCTCCATGGTGTTTCCTTTGTGTTGATAGACAGGCCCCTAAGAAAGCAAAGAAATTAGCATAGTGGAAAGGCCCGGATGACTGGGGAAACAGGTAGTAGTCAAGAAAGTAAAAAGTTTTGTTTTGGGGTAATGGAAGGGTCAAGCCTAGCATTGGTAAGTGGGTGGAGGTGAGGGTGGAGTTATTGTGATTTAGGGTTCAGGAGGGTAGGTTTTGGTCATTCAATTTTTGGAATTTGAAAGTGGATGAGCGAGAATGCGTTGACATTCTGGCGAAAATTTTCTCGAACTTCCAATGGGTCCGTGAAATTTCAGCGAACTGATTTAACGGACCCATCGTAAGATAGAGGAAATCATTACAGGAGGAGTACCGCAGCTGCAATGCAGATTGCCGCAAGATCAAATTTTAAAATTTTGCTCGCTGATCTCCAGTGGGTACGGTGGTTGAAGTCCTCAAAAGTAGTCTGTTTGTTGGTGGTGTTACCAGTGGGATGGGGAAATCCACCTTTGGTGCAGAGGCTCCAAAATGGTGAAAAGAAGAGTGGAGAAAAATGAGGTTGGAGTTTGGATATCGTTCCACAGCTGGGTGTTAAAGTGGCTGGCAGCAAAAATATCTGTGGCATGCAGGTCCCAAGAAGGGACTGGCAACCAGAAAGTGGTGGTGGTACTGGTGGTGATTTGGGCATTATAAAAGGGGTTGGTAATTTATTGTTAATTTATATTACTTGTTTCTAATTGGTTAAAAGTTGTTATAGATAAAGATAGATATAGATTGTTAAGTTGTTATATATGAGTAATATATTTTAATTGGATTGTTATTTAATATGTTCTTTTTTATATAAATTAAGTGTTTTACATTTAAAGAATTTGCTAATAAAAGGCCTGAGGGTCAATTAACCACAGAAGGAATGATGTGCAATTTGGGATTCTAGGGGTAGGGGGGTAACAGGAAGGCTGTGAGCCTCTGGACACAGTCATGCCTGCTTTATTTGTTCTATATGCTGATGCACTGCAAAGTAAAGCAGCCTGTCTTTTTCCTTTTTTTTTTTTGTTGCTTTGTCCCTGCATTGGGATTGTGTTGACCAATGCTGGTCAAGGAAGCACAATGTTGCTGGTGTGAACCCTTCTTTAAAATGTATGCCTTATACCCAATTTGTTTACAACTTTACTTGCTAAAAAGTAGTTTTTACCATCAAGTATTTCATTAAGCCTTTATTGCAATACTTGATTGAGCAATAATCACACAGTTTGATAATGTAATCCCATCACTGAAATGAATAGCTGTGACATTTACTGTCCTGTTTATGGTGCATCCAGAAAGTGCAATGAAACCTGTTCTGTCTGTACAGGTCAATCAAACACCATGTTCATGCTCAACTGGTAGCCAGAACAAAATTGTCTTTTGGAAATTAATTTTTTTAGAAAAACTGTGCTGTTAAAATGTCATTGTCTTTTAAATGTCAGTTTTCGAAAGCTTGTATTAAAAAAAAGTTGCAAAAGGCAACATAATGTAATATAAGAATGTGTTATATCTAAAACTGTTTCTTCAATAACTTTTGAAAAAAAGATAAGAACAATTAGGAATACATGTATACATTTAAATATAAGTTTACTGGTTGTGTTTAAGAACTTTTTTCCCTGACAAAATGCATCCTAATTTATAAGAGGGAAATGACTATTCGCATAATTTGTCAATGTCTCATAATAAAGCAAATCTGGTAACCATTTGTAAGGCCCTGGTCCAGCCACAGTACTCGCCAGACACCAGCCCCCCAATCTTCACCTATAGCAAGCTCCCGCGCAGCCTCGGGAGGCTATTTGCACTGTCCCAGCACACGGTTGCCCCCAAGACTTTTGTACACAAGTTATGGTGCCTGGGGAAGGACTGACAGAGGACCAGGAGCCCACAGATGGTGCAGTACCAAGATTCCAGCAGAGACAAGCCCAGAATACTGAGCCAAGTCATTCAGTAATCAGTCTACCAGAATTTCGAACTCACATTCGAGCAGCAAGTCAAGTCAAGTCTAAATCTACAACAAGCACTGGGGACTGCGAGCAGAGAGGCTATAAAGTCCCAGCAGCCAATAACAGTGCAGGACTGAATCATGAACTAATCTGGTCCTAAAATCCTCTTTAGCTGTGCACACCCTCAAAGTGCGTGCTGTAGATGTCGATAAAATACATTTCCTGCTGCACAGCTAAAGGCTATTTCTTTGTTCTCCTTGCTGCTGCAAGTGACATTGCTGGACAGAATAAACGTGGTTTGATACTGCAAGACAGCACAGGACTGCCGGCCAGATAAGAACACCATTCTCCTAACACCATTCTGATCTGTTTGAAACTAGCAATAAGGGAGAGGTGTACTTGGGCAGGGCAATACACATGGAATCCCTAACAGGGTTTTAAGGTAGCCAAAGGAAAAAAATATCCACAATATATACCCACATATAAAGCAAACTTTGTTCCCTCAAAATAAATTAGAAAAAAAAGATATACTTGGGTCAAACCCATAGGTACTACTGTGTCAACATGTAAAGTGTGTGCTGTCATTGCATACATGAGATATACTGTAAGTTTGTTACACAGTTTACATGACAACACAGAGCCATCTAGTGGTGACCAATAATAGAACACAAATGATAATTTAACAGCAAGTGATCCATCATAACCAACTCAGAAATAAAAAATGGTGGACTAAGAAAAGGAGGTAAAAAATATAGACTGAACGCATATAATTCTTTTTATTCCACTTTTATAATAATGCAGATGTATTTATTTACCTAATTTTATTGGCATTTCTACTGTATTGGCAGTAGCTGACCCATTTCATGCCCTAGGTTTGTACTTGAGTCAAAAGGGCTGATTTATTAAAGTTCTCCAAGGCTGGCAAGGATACACCTTTATCAGTGAAGCTGGGTGATCCAGCAAACCTGGAATGGATTTCTTCAGTGTCATTTGCTAGCAAATGCTTTGAATCCTGGACCAGATCCATCCCAGCCAGCTTCACTGGTGAAAGTGTACTCGTTCCGGCCATGGAGAGCTTTATTAAATCAGGGTTTAAGCCTTTTCTTGTATTTTTAGGTATAAATAAGTATCTTTGTTTATTTTGTGATCAATTTATATTCGACTATAAACCGTAATCTGCTTTTCTACCATTGGGGAAATTACCCTTTCATTTCTTGTCTCCAAGACACAACAGGAAATTAGAGGAAAATCTCCTAGTGAATATAATTACCAAATAGATGTCACAATCAAAAGTTTTCTGCTCATCTTTTGTTTTTGGGACAACTCTAAACATTTGAAAATCCCATCATTTTCTGTCTGTGACAATGATCAGTAGGGCAAGTCACTGCATTGAGAATACAGCAATAAACTTATCAATCAATCTCTTTCACACCATAGTCAAAGCAAATAAATATTTTGTGCTTATTTTTTTTTTTTTTTTTTTGAAAATTGCCCATTGTGAATAATTTGGATGTGTCCTCATTTTTTTTTAGCTCTATTTATTCACTCATAATTGGGGTGGAAGGAGGACTGCCATGATATATAATACAATACAGACAATACAGACTTTATTCATTGTATTGGAACATACTTTACCCCATCCACATGGATTTAAATTTCCCTGCAAAACCCTTTTACTGCCTTATCTGAAAAAAAAACATAAGTAATGAAAGGACCAACTCAACCTTGCCCAAAACACTAGATTTTAG
Organism: Pyxicephalus adspersus; assembly: GCF_032062135.1. Lineage (NCBI taxonomy): Eukaryota > Metazoa > Chordata > Amphibia > Anura > Pyxicephalidae > Pyxicephalus > Pyxicephalus adspersus. The sequence goes on from NC_092859.1 coordinate 44,340,726, forward strand.
TACTTTTTAGCATCTAGATTATTTTATTTATATTAGCTATAGCTGAAAAGATGTAACCTTAAACAAATACACTACAATCTGTGTATGTATTGGAAGATCTATTTTTAAACTTTAATAGGAGTGTATCCTCATGAATATTATATTTTAATTATAAATATTTCAGAAAAAATGAAGGGTACGTTGGGAGTATTGGATGTGGTATACCCAAGTTCCAGCTACTTTTTAATATGCTGGGATTTTTATACCGGTTGAATCGAGTTTAAATCTTTCCTGTTTGACTTTCTCTGTAACATGATATTTAACCAAATCGTCAAAGGTGGTAAAGTTGTATTTTCTATTATCTCTAGGCTAGGGTGTACTATGTAGTTTATAATGAGCATTTTGTATTCTCTAATGTACAGCTATTTGTTTAAAGTTCTGTCATTTTCCTTTTTGGTAGTTTCTATGACAGCATTGTACCTTTTTGTTATCTATTACTTATTATTATGTGGATAAGGAATACTGTTGTTTTTATCCTGCATGTTTATTCTTGTTAAAAACTAATAAAGATATGCCAAAAAAGAATTATTTTAATTATTATTTATTGATTAAACTATAATTATAAAAAAATATAATGAACTGGTCCACAAAGAGTTTAACTAATATTTTCTTTATAATTGATCTTTGTGTACAATAAAAAGGAAAGAGACCACAGTACCTTTTGAACCAAAATTACAACCTAGCATTTCAGGGGCCAAGTGTTTGAGCGAGTATAATATATATATTCTATTACGTAATATAAAAAAAAACAAATTAAGGGGATATTTTATCACGGTTTTATTCAGCCACTGGTATAACTCTTCTATTTTACATTATTGCTATGAATCATGGCAAAGCTTGACATTATTTCAGTAACATCTGGATGGCGCCTTATAAAACCATTGACAAATTGGTCTCCACTGTGAAATATTTTGAATAGGACGTTCAAGTGTCCCAGCAAACACAGTAGCTACACGAGCCAAACACAAGGAGGTATGAGTGATGGATAGATGGCATGTTTACCAAGAGTTCCCTTCTACCGTATGTTTATCCGGCTGTGTGTTTTGTTGCTCCCTGTGTACCCATTTATTCTGTAATTAAACCTGCTGTATGTTGTAACATTGGCTCCTCTCCCATCTCAGGAGATATCACTGAAGCTCCCAGAACTTGGACTAAGTGAGCACTACTGTGAATATGCACTACAACAATCCACCAAGTACATAATGAGCAATACAAGCCATGGGGTGACAATATAATCAAAGTTTAGCTTGTTAGCACAAGATTTTTTTTCAGTATTTCATGTATTATTTTACAAGAAAAAAGTATTTAGAAAGAAAGTAAGTAAGATATTCAAGCTTCCAAGGCAAGTAGAAGAAAATTCATTTTTCCATTGAGATATAGAAAATCAGTGCCTTTTGGGAATACCAAAAATTTTTCTTAAACATAATGAGTTATTAGAAATTCCACCACCAGGTCCTTATATTCTGTGTAGTTAGTTTTTTTTCTTGAAGTTGTGCTTTACCATATATTTTCTCATCCCAGAATTTATGGTTTCTATTGCAACTGGAAAAATAGTAGAGAAGTACTCCACTGGCCCAATCGAAACAAAATAAAATTCTATGTGTTTTTCTATGTTTGGATTCATATAGATGCATTTTCCAATATTGTTTATCTGCTGATAATGATAGAATTATATGGAACCTTCATCATGTAGGGTTACATAATACTGCATGCTTAAAAGCATTGCTAAAAAAAATGGTGGATTATGCAAATAAAGCAAAATGTTGGTTAAGTGTTAAGAGAATAGGACATCTGCCAGGTTTTTATTGATTAAAAAAGATACTGTATAGTATTCACCAGGGACCTACATCCCACCACGAGGGGAGTAAAATTCACTCCTTACTTGTCAAAACATATAGCCACCTGTTGGACAGAGCATAATCCATCTGCTGCACTTTGATAATAAACAATAATAAATGGTTTAAAATTGTTACTGATGCCTAGAATCCATTGATAGTGGACCATTAGCCAGGTAAAAGAGGGAAACCTTAGGAGGAGATAATGGTGGATAATGGTGGTCCTTTGGTCCCAGGAACAGAGACATTTAGAGAAGTAGGTTTCCTATGCTGACCACCCAGAGATAAGACTGGAGAGCATACACTCATCAGTGAATCAGGGTAACCCAGCAAACCTTGAACAAATCTCTTCAGTCATTTGCTGTTTGATGTTTTGAAACCTGGACCAGATCCATTTCAGGTTTGCTGTGTCACCCAGCTCCACTGATGCACCTGTATCCTCTCCAGCTTTAGATAGCATTATTAAATCAGGTCCAATGTCTCCAACACACTGGTGAAAAACAGCAGCATACCTCACCACTTGTCAGTGTAGTGGCAACCTTAAGGATGTGTGGAGGTACTGGTGCATAATAAAATGGAGGAATATCTGTGTGCTTTGTACAATACATCATGACGATTCCATTTGCCTTATGGGTTGCTAGGTTAAACAACTGGCTAGAATTCACATTTTAAACTGTAGCATTTCTGTGTGATTCAGCCTTCCATGTGCTAAGTGGGTTTTTGGTGGAGCAGATGTTTTTTTTATAGGAGAACCCAACTGTTCACAGACAGTGTAGAGTCCTGGATCGAAAGCCCCATATCACTGAGTCTAAAGATTAGACAGGTCTGTTCTATATCACTATCACATCTTCCCTCCCTCGGTACTGTTCCATGCCTTTTACCTGAAGAAATGTACTCATGTCCCTATTTGACCTGTTTATAAAACCAATTCATTTGTTTTGGTAAAGCCTACTGTTATCATTGACATTATTAGTAGTTATTCAATGCCTGGTGATTTCAGACTTGAAGTCAATCCAGCTTCTACACATTTCTCATGTGTATCCTGCAAAGCTGCTTCAAACTTGTTAGATTATTTTGATATATTTGAGCCTTTGGGAGTCTGATCATTCTTCTGGCAACAACATTTCGAAAAAATATCCATACATTTGCTATAGACCCCTGCACAGTTTCCTTTTGCTGTTGCAATCTATCATTATTTGAGGCTGCTGTAAATTTGCAAGCATACATTGATATATTATATTGGTTTGTAATATATGCAAACCAAGAATCCTTGTTTTTATGTAAAAGTTTACTACAAATATACAAGGATATATACCAATGCACAGGGTAATTAACTATTTCCAATAGTGTTGGATGTGTAGTCACATCCCTTTAGCAGCTTATGTGTTTTTTGTATACAGAAGGGTCAGGAGCCTATGGAGAAAGGAGCTAGGTGAAGGGTCAATATGAGTGGCTGTTAGGGCTGAAAGGGCAAGAGACGGTCAAAAAAGCTTTGGCAGGGGAGTTCTAATAAAGTTCAGGAGCTGGATTGGTGAAAAGGCAGAAATGGGCGAGTGGCAACAACATTCTGGTTTCCTGTCCCCCCTTTTTACATCTGCATATTGCTAGGTTTGGTTTTGAGGTCCTCAAGGTCAGTGATTTATAATGTGATGGAGTTGGGAGAGAACAAGCTTTAGTATAGGGTCTCTTAAGGGGTGAGATTTCAACAGCAAGTGTGTAAAACTGGGCATGTGGATAGTCTGCCAGTAACTGATATCAGCCTGCAATCCTTAAAACCACAATCATCTCACATAATTATTGTTCTAGATAGACCATCAAAGAAGAACCTTGATGAATCTTGTAATGTATGTATAATGGAGATTTCTACAATGATAGTCAGTGGGAGAAAAAGTGTCCCAGTGGGGGAAACGACTCAGTGGTAGGAAATAGATGACCTGAAGTCAATAGTCATGGGAAAAAAACACCCTGGGATAAAAAAAAATATGGAAATAACAATTGCTAGATGCAGCTTGAAGCACAAAATGACTGTAATCAGTATTCTATAAATGAACATATAAATGAACTATAAATAAATTGCATTCCATTTGCATTATCCCATGCAGAGTGATACTTCAGTTTGCAAAGTGAACAGCAGCCCTTAGTGAATCTTTGTTATGGACTGATGTGGGCACAAAACTATTCTCTTTATTTAAAATAAGCCCATCGGTGAATTTTTGCAGCTATGCCAACTCAAAACATAATTATTAGCTGTAACCACTTCAATGTAGCTCTTATGAGCTGGTCCTAAAGCCTTTGCTTTTCCGCTTTCTGCATATGTTCTTTCTAAATCAATCAAATTCAGAGTTCCAAACAGGTTTGAATCTGATTGGTGACTGTAAGAAACATTTGTGCTCTGACATTTTACCATCAGAATATATGTGACAGACAGTAAAGACTATGCAGGAGGTGCATTTGTGAATTGCCTTTGTTGTTCATAGGCAGTTTTTGTTTACACATCAAATTACAAATTGCAGCAATGCCTGGTTGAAAACGTGAAGTACTAAGTAGGTAGATTTTTCTGCTGGAACAATTTAAATCAAAATTCCAAGTAGTTATGAAATGATAAAACTTGCCTATTCCTCCAACTGAAAGAATCTGTATCTGGATACCTATCTAGATGATGAGGAACAATCACTAATATCCTTTGTAAAGTGGACTTGAACTCAAAAAGTAAATATCTGCTATGTTGAAAGAAAAAGTTAGGAATTGTATCATTTAGTATGATGACAATATAACCTTTTAAACTAAACTCTTAGGTGTGTATCTGTAGTGTCAGATCCAAGGCACTGCTGCTTCTGACTGGTAGTTTCAGATTCGTAATGACATTTAGAAATATAAACTGCTGTTGTTTTCTGTTCTTTTTTACTGGAAGCTCTGAAATGAGAAAACAAAACTCTTCCTCTACCAATATGGCTGCATTTCTGGAGCCACAATGCTGAACAAAGGTATGGTAGATCAACAGTTTGAAACCATCTGGAGACCATACGCAATATTGGTGACAATTTCTTCGCCCTCTGCCTGCTTTCTTTCTGGGTACAACTTCCAGAGCTCAGTTATTCTTTAACCTCTGTTCCATTCCTTTTCGAGCTAAAGCTGGAATATGGACGGACAATCCTACCAGTGACCCCGTCCATCCTACTGACATAGCCACTGCTCCTGCATAATAGGTAATGAATAGCAGTGAAAAGACTAGTTGGAGACTGGCAAAATGTGACTTCAGGGGACCAACTGTCAGAAACAGAACTGAAGAGGAGGAAGATCATGCAACTTTGAGTTAAGGTGCATTTTGTTTACTAGAAAAATGAGTACTGGATGTCTCTCTAACATAGCGCTTTGGAGGGAAGAATGTTTTATTTTTTAACTGGATTTGATTGACTTTTCTTTGACATGAATAGTATTCAGTAATGAATTATAATTAGGGTGAGTTGCAAATGGCAGTATAATTTAAACAAACAAATGGCAGTATACTTTAAACAAACAAATGGCAGTATATTTTAAACTATTGAATGTATTTTAAACTGACAAAATCTTAAAAGTGTGTTTTTTGTGTGCAGAACAGATCCACACTGTACATTCCAAATTTACCCTTCCATTTTTTTCTTGTTACTTTTCACTTCCTTTATCTTGTGTCAAGTAGCAACCATCGATTTTTCTTCTCCTGTATTTTTTGTGTGTTGTGGTCCCTGAGGGAGCCACAGCAAGGTTTAATAAAACAGAACTCTGCGTCCATCTCGTTTCTCTACATGTCACAAGTTGATGTGAGTGACCTATTCACAGAGGTCCGTTCGACACCAAGCCTTGTTCCTTTTACTCCAGTTCAGAAAGGGTAGGAGTGAGAGGGATAGGTTTCAGTAATGATTTACACAGAGCCTCTGGGAAAACACTAAAAAAAGTAAGACTTTGTTGGAACAGTCTGAAAGTTTAATTTTTTGTCTATTAACTTTTTATTTTCTAGTGTTTTATTTGGCTGTGAAAGACAAACAAGACTGCCATTTTTCAATTACATTTATTGAAGCCTGCAGCAAATTTTTTTTTTTTTTTTTTTATATTTTCAGTTGTGCGTTGAGTGGAAAACAGAGAGCAATTCTGTCAGCTTTTAATTTTTGTGCCACTACTTTTTCCCTCTTGCAGCCTAGTACAATCCAGCCACCAGGGCAGGATTGTTCCAGATTCCATCACCCCCTAAACCTATATTGCATGAGAGTCCCAGGCTTCATACAGTAGCTCCAATACTTCAGTCTTGAAATGGATTATACCCACCTGTGTATAAAACATAAGGAAAACAAGCGTGGGTGGCATAGCCTCCCTACCACTTTCCTAACACTTGACCCATGTACCCCAATAATCCTCACACTTACTAAATAACCTACATACATTTTCTTCCTTATGGGACTAATTCATCCCATAGTTATGCATCCTGTCCTTTCATTTCAGGTTTCAAGAAAAAAAACAGAAATCACACCATAAAAAACCTTTTGTCCCCTATTGGGCCATTTAAACAACCTTTTATTTACTGTATATTTCTACACAATATGTATGCAATTTTCATACAAGATTCACATTTTTTTTAATTGAATACAATTGACCCTATGAATAAGCTCCACTAGAGAAGAAAAAGTATCTGAATAGAGCCTTCTCTGTGATCATCCTGGTTCATTTTCTGTAAGCAAAGGAGTAAAAGGGGGAGTTTTAAGGCAAAATATACATCAGTTTCCAATAATTACCATTTCACTAAAATTTATAACTTTAATAATCCTTAAAACCAAATCAGATGTGTAACATATATAGTTAATACTCTAACAATGTGCATCTAATGAAATAACCACCAAAAACCTCTACGCGTTTCGTGGAACTCGCCCACTTATTCAGGAGGACATGATTCAAATATTTTGCGAACTCCACTCAGATGTCAAGAGGTTTGCAGGCAGAACGAGGTTGGGCAACAGGTGATGCTCAAATTGCAACTAGGGACCTCAAAAGTTTCATCAGGCCAGTCTTTTCCTATAATCTCAATAGTGACCAAGTTGTTGCAGAATCCAAATCAAACAATTGTCTGCTGTTATTCAGCCAATCAATGCCTATTTGCCAATATTAGATCTTCCTGGTTCACCTGGGACCAATTGGGTTTTGATTATGACAATGATTTAAGAAACAAAGAGTATCTTATGGGAACCATAGTCAAGCCTGCACTACTTGCTGGATGGAAAGCTGCCTATTGTGGATGATGGAGCAGATAAACTGTTTTGGTACAAGTAATCTATGATTACTCAGTATTAGGGATGAACTTGGGTTTGCCAGTTTGATGGGTTCTTGGCAAAGGTTACATGGGATGGCACCCATGAGCTGGTTTATGTACATAGTGGGTAGTGATTCTGTTGGCTAGTAGTTTTTTCACCACCTCTGTCTTAGCCCCACCTGATTGCTTTTCCTGAATGTGTCATCTTCTTTTATAGCCCCGGGTAGTGAACAAAACTAAATAATGTCTTCACCAATTCTCCTATAATGCAATAAAAAGTTGTACTGCTGCAGCTCTGAGAGTTTTGGGAACTAGAGATCTGATAACTTGCATGTAAGAGGAATCAGCCCATTTTCAAGGATGGAAATTCAATTAGTTGTAGCTGGTGATTTTATTTGTCTTCTCACTTTAAAATAATATCTTGCTTTGTAATTCAAGATAGTTGAAAAAAAAAAGAAAAGTTTTGCTAAGCTGTTTATTTCACAAGCCAAACTGCTATTTAACGTGCTTTCTTTTTTATTCTAATCAGTTAATTAAAGCCATATTTTAGAGGAGTGGTGCTTCTTCAAACTGGTTACTTTTATTTTCTAAATTTGCAATTGGAAAGATTCCATTGATTTACAATATTGGGTTATACATGTCCTTATGCAAGCATTGCCTGTGGTGCCATGAGAAAATTGAACCATGTAGGCTTAGCCTAAGGAAGCTTTTTCTGACCTCTTACTACTTTCTGACCTTGTAGTGGTTTTTTAGTTTTGGTCCTGCACTGTCCTAGATTCTCTCTTTGTCCTGGGAAAAACCTTGTTCTGCGAATGCTTGTGATCAGGCATGAGCAAAAAAAAAAAAAAAACAGCATGATCTAAAGAAGGGGATTTAGAAGAAATAAACAAACAAAAAAAATGTTTTTCTTTATAAAAAAATGTTATCTACCCTTTTATATAAAGTATAAATGTTGGTGATAGGTCTGCTTTAAATGTATGATATGTACAATTCACACTTATTTACCATGATTAATTCAATTCATATAAAATAATAAATATCATAAGAAAAAAATGGCAGCAACACATCAGTGTAATTGAAACCCAGAGCAAATCATTTTAACCTCCACTTTATATAACATTATTTCATTATAATGAAATTACAATAATCATTAGAATTAATTCAAACAGTGCAAATTGGATTTTCCCATTACTTTTATGGTAACTATAAAATTGATGAATAATGTGAAATTGTCACTTTACATTGGTTGTCAGTGTGGAAGGAGCCCCTTACATGGACTGTCAGTGAAAAGAATGCTCATTACAGTGATATTCATGGTGTAGTATCTGCTTACATTTATGGTCAGTGGAAAGAATTGCCCTGTATAGGTCCCTGAAAAGAAGATGAGAGGTCCCACTAATGCCATTTCTGGTTTTACTTATACCAGTTTCAGCCAGCATTGGGCATTATTAAACAAGAGGTAATTTCATCACTCGCATTGCTTACAGTGAATGTAATGCTTAAATGAGTAATAAGTAAGTAAGAGTAAGAGGATAAATGAATAGGGGGAAATTTCCAATACTTTCTGTTACAGGGTTACATTTACAAAAGGAGATAATTAAAAGTGAGGGGATTTCCACTATTAGACCTTTATTACTAGCACAAGTTTTGGAAGATTTCTTCTAACCCCTTTTTGATATCCCAAATCAAAAATTTAGGATTTCTCAAAAGTCAGTGGTCACCAGGACAACTAGCAAGCTCAGTTATCCCAAAAGTCGACAAAAGCAGCAATAGGAAACTTGATAAAAGTGCTATCCCTACCAAATTTTATCTAAACCTAGAGGTTTAGAATTAGATACATTTTTCCCCACTCTGACCACTCCTTCTCCCAGTTTATCAGCCCTTAACCCCCTCAAAAACACACTGACAACTAAGTGGACCTAAAACGGAAGGCAAGCAGTCGTTTATTTAACACAAATTAAATAAACAATTTAACAATAAATAAATAACGAATAAATATAAACTCTATGCAAACTTACAACTAAGCATGCATTTACATACATACATTAACATAACATTACCATAACAAATTCCTAAACTACTCATTTCCTCAACGTTTAACACCATATTAACCACAATGTTACATTTGTACTACAACAACCAACCCATTCTAAATCCAAACAACTAGGATGCAGGTCAAACAACTAGGATGAAAGGTAAAGTCCGCATCCAACAATATAAAAAATCCAAACCTCAACATCACCACCACACCAGCCCCTAGTCACTCAGTACTGCCTCAGAGCCTACACCATACCACCTTTAAAGGGGCACCCCGCCAATTCAGTTACCCATCCAGAAAGTACCAATAGGACTCTTACCTACCCCCAGACTTCAACCGCTCCACCTTATAACCAACCCATAACCCTATCAACAGGGCGGGTGGGCGGTACATTTTTCTCCTACAAAAACTGTCCCTAACATCCGTTCATCCCTTAACCCTTTCCCCCCTTATTGGACAGCCCTTACACCCTGCCATGCCGGCCCTATGCCTAGTTCCCTGCTGCGGGCCTCTCTATAAAAGAATGTAGTGATAACACCCCTGCCCCACCTCCTAGTTAGCCAGTAAAGGATCTAAAACATAATGAGGTCATAATGAGGTAAAAAATAATAAGGTCATTTTGCTGCTCACATTGTTCTTTACTTCCATCAGCTTGGTTCTTGTCACCATATATACATACACCCAGCGCTGCTCCACCCTCAATGCTTCTGTATAGAATATTCCAAGAACATGACAGCAAGTAAACAAGGTATTTACACATTGTAATTAAAATAACATTCATTTATAAATCATACGTACACACATTATGTATGTCTTTTATATCTGCCTGGAGAAGATCTTTTAGACACAAAGTTTTATGCACATTTAACTGTTCTGCTGAATTTTAATCTGGATATTAAAAAAATGCCACTGCCTGTCATGCTTATCATCTGCTTCCCATCGTTTCTGCTCTATCCGATTCCGGTGACATTAATACTTATAGACATAAGGACAGAAGTCACATTCCTCATCTGCCTAAAATCCTGATGTTGCTGTTAATGTTCTCTCTTCTTTTTAGCCCTTGTCACCCTATCTTCTCATTCATTGTAGGTGACCCTCCTCTTGGGAGCCTATTAAATGGCAGATGCTGGGAGTGCCGTAGGTCAGGGGCTGAGAAGCAGTGACAGCTGTCCTAGACTCTTAGGTACTGTGTCACTGTGAGTTACATATCCTGCTGCTTTATACACTGTGCAGTATAGTATTTGGTCAAACAGATTATAAAGCCACAGGAGAGGTTGGCACAGCTGAACGGTAGGGTTAAAGTGACAAGATAAAATAACAAACATTGCATTATTTTTTGTCCACCTGCGATAGCCCTAATAATGGATTCTGACGATTGTTATAAAGTAATAGCTGCTCAATTTAGACTAATGCTTTGTTTTATATTGGTATTTTTATTTTCTTGTTTTTAATACACATTTCAAAACTCATATATTTTAACGTTTTCTGTGATTCTTTTCATAAAAGATAAAACATTAGCATTGCAATTAGTTTTTTTTATTGACTCTTTTATTGGGCTTCTGGGCTTTTGGAGTTCTTTAAAGTAATTATGCGTTAGTTTTTTTTCTCTCTTTATTTATGCATTTATTTAGCACTGACATATTCTACAGCACGTTACTAGGGGTCATCGCACTAACTGTCTCTCGGAAGAGCTTACAATTTAAGGTCCCCTCCATAGTTATATACAGTTAATTGCCTATCCTTTTTAGTTTTGGGAGGTAAAAAAACAAAACAGAATAAACCCATACAAACAGGGAGAACATACGCATTGCATGCATACAATGTGAATATAACTATGTGTTTCTAATAAACAAAATGTCTTTGGCAGTGAAACAGTCCCACAAACTTCTTTCATCTACAACAAAGTGTTGTACTTTGCTTAAATGATCTTTGTAATTCCAAACAGCCAGGTGATCTTTACAGAATATTCAGCATACAGGGACAACCAAATATAGTTAGATCCAGTTATGTTCCTAAGAGGCTGGCTGTGCTAAGCAGGTACTCAGAACACCTGTTCCCTTTGTGCCAAAAGTTCCATTCCTGCAGAGGGAGATAAAAGTTTGTTTGCTTGTCCAAGAAAAGAACTGCATAATGAGTCACTGGCATCTGTCTTAGGTTTTCTTTTCTCATGTGAATGGATGCCTGAAGGAACTGTCTTCCAGCAACCCGCTGTACGCTCAACAGACAATATATCACTAAAGTGCATTACACTGTTATTATTTCTACAGTTTTCAAGCTAGATGTTAGCTTTAAAAAGAGCTTTGGTTTCCCACCCCCATGTGCCAAAAAACATGTTTACATTCATTTACATGAACTGGCCATTGAGAAGGTGTGGTTGTTTCTAATGAAAAAAAATTGGGGGCTGTATTGCTGGCCACCATCTAAGTAATAATTGTCTGGCTGGTATGGACACAATGACCTTGATTTACTAAATAAATGAGGAATAAATAAATGAGGAAGAACATTTTTGTGTATCTTAGTGGATGTGGTATAAAAGTGAAAATGTACGTTTGAAAGATTTTATATATATTTGTGTTTACTGATTGTGTTCACTAAGCTAAATAAGGAATGCATTTGCTAAGGGAACATTCACACATACCTATTACATGGAAATATTATACTCTCTTTCTCACTTTTCAACTATCTGGTAGGTAAGCCTGGAGGATAAAAGGTAAACACTTGCTTCTGTCATTTTAGCACAATATGCTTCGCATTGATAGAGAAATATGTCAGCAAAGGCTACCTTGTATTTTTAAAGTGTATTACTATATATTATTTTTAACTTAGCAGTGTTCCCAACCTGATTTCCCCAGAGGTCCTTCACAGCTATATTCTCCCTCTGATAAAATGCATATTTAAGCAGCCTGGAGGAAATACTAACAACAACATTATAACTTCCACCCTGTAGTTTTACAAATTCTTCTTTATTAACATTATCAATCTGTACAATTTTATGAGCACTAAAATTCTCCAATAAAATAAAGCTATTAAAATTTTTAAAAAAGATTTCATTGTAGCTTCTGGCAAGAAGAAAATCTGTCCCAATTCTACCTGAGCCGAAGGGAGTAACATTGTATGTTTTATTGGCAAAAGTAGTTTAATTGGAGTATGGCATAGAAACTAGTTAAAAGAGGAACTATATTTAAAACTGCCCATCAGCGTCTGCTATGTGGCAAATGTTCACCTTATTTCAATGTGCCAGCTTTTAGGGTTACTAGAGGATTGAGATGCCTGTTAGTTTTTTGTCATGGGCTACATTTAAAAAGAAAAGAACTTTTACAGCACCTATCTGACACTAAAATATATGGACTGGTAGCACAATGCCTGCATGGTAATATGGTGTTAAATGCAAAGACGGGACAGTTTGTTATCTGCGATTTGAACAGTCTCTTTGTTGCATTTGCAGATTTAAGCTAGGTACACACTTCCAATATTCATCATTAGAAAACGAATAATTACAACTGATGAACAGTTATGCACGATTATTTTGAACGATCGTATTGTGCACAATTCTGTACATGCTGTAACGATACAATCGTTCAAATATAATACACCAATAGTGTACATACACTAGATACAAACGTTTGAACGATGCAGGCAGTGACATGTAAAATAGAAAGTGTACTGCAGAAATATCCACAATCACTGAACAACCGTACACACGATAGATAGCAAACGATCGTCGGCCAATCAGATCCGTCGTGACGGCAGTTTGTTTCCAACGACAATCCTTGTTTGTTGGCGTCGTTGGTCACCTGTTTTGTGTACGATTTTCAGCTGATCGGTCATTCGTCGTTCGTTTCCAATGATAATTATTAGAAGTGTGTAAGCAGCTTAAGTTGCATATAAAGAAAACAGATCCAGCAACACACAGGCCAATCAAATTCAATCTACAAGTCCACTGCGTGCCTTATACTGTCAAAATTTGTGAAATTAGGAGCAATACTTTATTTTCAAAGCATGTGTAAAAGGATACTAAGTTGCATACCATTGATGTCATGCACCCAAATAGTTAGGCTGCATACACACGTCCAATAATTATTGTTGGAAATGAACGACGGACAAACAACCGATTGGCCAAAAATCGTTCTAAATAAAAGTGACCAACGACACAGACGAACGAGGATTGTCATTGGAAATGAATGACCGGCTCGGCGGATCTGATTGGCCGACGATCATTCACTATCTATCGTATGTATGGTTCAGTGATCAGGCATGTTTCTGCGGTACACTTTCTCCTTTACATGTCACTCCCTGCATAGTTGAAACTATTGTATTTAGTGTGTGGACACTGTTGGTGGATTATATATGAACAATCCTATCGTTACAGCATGTACAGAATTGTGCACAATATGATTGTTCAAGTATATTCGTCCATAATCGTTGATGGGTGGTAATCGTTCGTTTTCTAACAATAATTATTGAATGTGTGTACCTAGCTTTAGGCTTTACAAAAATTTGATCATTTGTAGAACTGCCAATTTATACCTTTCTTCACTTGTTGTGTTTGGAAAACAAATTTTTTTATGGGAAAACAAGGAGAAAAACAACGCATGCATAGAATATAAAAGGGTAAACAGAGGGTTTTGCTCTCGGCATCGGACAGGGTATTTTTTATAGCCAAATATTTATTTGATTACCTGTGCAAAAATTTTGCACATCAGAAAAAATTATTAAAAAATGATTCAACCATACAAGTAACCGACTGATTTATACCTAGGTTTATTTTGATACACGTTTAGGAATAATAAAAAACTTCTTGAAATCCTGCATGTTTTTAGTAGGAGCAGCTTCAAAGAATTTTTCCTATTTTTGCCTTTAAGGTGACAATAATTACAAATAAGAAGACATTATGAAGGAAAGAGTGCATAGAGAGCCAATGGAGGCGACAGGGAGAGGATTGAAGTGCCTGTGAATTGAAATGGGTTGTGAGGCTCAAGAAAAGGCAAGTTGTCACTGCATATGTCAGCAGTGCTGCTCAGAATAAAAAGGCATTGGGAGAGGTAGTGAAATGGAACGAAATGTTATGCTGTGAAAGAGACTTGGAAAAACTCTGTCATTGCTGGAGGTACCAGGGAGAAAACTTTAAAGGAATAAAAAGTCCCCCAAGTGTCTGGAATCTTCAGATAGTGCCTGGGTATTTAAAAGGCATTGATTTTGGAATATGGTTCATGGTATTTATTTTCAAGTTCTATTTATCGAGTCTCTATTTATTTTGCTGGCTTGTAAAATGGGACTTCCGATGGGTTTGAAATATTTTATTATGTAAGTCTAAAACTTCACAGCTGAATATTGTATAGATTTTTTTTAAAACTTGCTGAGTAGTAACATCTGCTAAGGCTGGTTTTAAATGAAGTAAGGCCCCAGGCAGACTTCAGACTGTACCCTGTGTAGTGAATAATGGGTCTATAGAATATACACATCTTGTTCTTATGGCAGATCATTTTCATAGCATAAAATAAAAGACTGAATTTGATGGATAAAGTTTTTCCCAACCTAACTGTGTAATAATGTTATTTTCAGAATAGGTAATTAACTATTATATGGAGTCAGAAATAGAAATTGCTGGGTCTTATAAGAAAACTTTGATAGAACATCATTATGACCTATACTGCATCCTTACAAACAATCCCTAAAAAATAGTGGATAAACTATGGTGGCCTATAATGTGGCCACATTTACACTTTATTAGAATGAATATGCAGTAGGGAGCACATAATGCACCCTTAGGGAGTATATTTATACCCCTTTTATTGGTGGCTAGTAACTGTGCACTTACAATTTGTAGGCAGACTCTCAGAATTTGTCAGTTTATTCAGTTTATTCTAAGTGATGGACAACTTCTGACTGGCCAACATGGTTTAAAAGCTGGAGACCAACCTCAGCTTTTAAAGGAGAAGCTACACTTTGCATATAACAATATTTATCTCCATGGGCAAAACTGCAGTTAAGCTCCACTTCAGGTCTAGTAAATCTGACTTCAAGTAATGGAAAAAAGGTGAAGACCCACCACTTGAGTCATTTAAGCTTAGAAGATCTGTGCATATAAAAGCGTGTATGTTGCAAACCAGACTTGAGTATTGTATAAAATCTTAATAACTAGAAGACAATGCTCTGTTACTTTGGACTCCTTAAAGGTAGGAGGGACATGCCTGCTGTAGATCAGAGGTTACCAAAGCTCACTTGCTGTTCAGCCTCGCTGCACAACCTGGTCTTGTCCTAAACTTTCTTGGACAATAAAACAGATTAACAATAAAACAGTATATTAAATGGGCAAACAGCTGAATATTCAACCTTTACCAAATACTGTTTTCTATAACATTATAAAAACCATAACATGACATAACATGGCATACCTTTAGAAAAAACATCAACTTTTTTCACTTATTAACATTAAATTATTATTATTATTATTATTAAACAGGATTTATATAGCGCCAACATATTACGCAGCGCTGTACATTAAATAGGGATTGCAAATGACAGACAGGGGTAAGGGGCTAAAGAGTCAGACAGAGTGGACTTCAAATGAAGTGAAAATCAGAGAGGGTGGGGTAGGAAGGACTCTGTATGTACAGTTAGGAGAGAAAAGGAGACCCACACCACCCCCTACTTTGTTACCAATCCCTGCCAATAAAATATCTAAACTGAGATTTCCACAGAACCCAATAATAGGGATGAATTTTAATCATTTCATTCCTAACCACCTGGGGTCTGTTATCAGTTTTACCTTTTAAGGCTACGTACGCATGTGCAACATTTGTCATTGCAAAACGAACAATTGACGACCGATCAACGATTATGCGCGATTATTTTGAACAATCGTATTGTGCACAATTCTGTACATGCTGTAATGATACGATCGTTCAAATAAAATCCACCAACAATGTACACACACTAGATCGTTTGAATGATGCAGGAAGTGACATGTACAGGAGAAAGCGTACTGCAGAACCATCCACGATCACTGAATGACCGTACACACAATAGATTGCGAACAACTGTCATCCAATCAGGTCCGCCGGGATGGTCGTTCGTTTTCAGTGACTTTCTTCGTACATCGGCATTGTTGGCAAGTCGTTTTTTTGTTAAAGATTATTAACCACAATTATTGCACATGTGTACGTAGCCTAATGATCCCAGCCGCACACCACTGCCTTTGGGAACAATAACCCTTGCTAGCTGCTCTTTCCACACTATGACACTGAAGGAACATTACCTGTTTACATTACCAAATTAGAAGACCTTCCTAATTTCAATGATCCCCCATCATTGTTTTACTCGGCCAATATTTACTGCCCCCAATGACTGGCCCCACCCGAGAACCAAAGCCCATTACTGATCCATGATCATTTATTAAATCCCAATAAATACAGGGACAGTGGGAAAGAAACTTTGCCTGTCTATTGTCCAAAACCTCGACCCTTACATTATACCTTTCCAGATCTTTCCAAAACAATCTCTGTCATCCAACCCCCCGACCCCCCCCCCCCCCCCCCCCCCCCCCCCCTCCATCACCACTCCTGAGCTCGCTTTCCAGCCATTCTCTACTCACTCCCGTCACCTGAGCATCTAGACATGCTCACCCTCCATATAGGCTTTTTATCCCCTGGTTCCAGGTTTCTCTTTAACTTCTAGGCATTATATTGTAGGTAAAGATGAAGTAGAATGCGAGGTTTGTGAGTTTTTCTGTACATGGTTCAGCTGTCTCTAATACAGATCTGTTTTTGACAAGGTTTTCTTCACTGAAGATAACTTTTCCATATGCAGTTATTCATCCTAAACTCAATTTGAAAGGCAAAAGTTTTTGTCCAGTTACATTAACATGTTTTCTGATTTTTACAGAGTGTTGGGGGGTGGAAAAGCAAACAAACTTGGCAAATTTAAATAGCTTTTTTGTCAACTGTTTTTCAAGCAGTTTTCACTTTTCTTCGAAGTTTGAACAGCAGAACTTTCACTACCGAACATTTGGCAGGAAACACTTACAATGGCAGAAAAGGTGCATGCCAAATGCAGGAAAACCCTGGCATAAACACTTTTTTTGTTTATTCAGAATGCTGAATTAGGAGACATACTTACAAAAAATATGCAGGACTTCAAATACCCATTTAATAGAAATAACAGCAGTTTGCATTATTACAATGAAGGTAAATCATCGAGTAAATTATAGCATTCACTCCATGAGTGGTTTAAAGTTAAGCAAGTTACCCCATAAACAGATAATATGCCTTTTTTTAAAACTAAGTTTTTATTAAACATTTTCTTTTTCATGAAACAAATACAAGCATATCAATTCAAATATAAAACTCTATACACAGAAGGAAAAAAAAGAATCAAAGAGAATAAAACTGTGTAGTTTACACAAATGAGCAATGGTGGCATTGAAACATAATATATGTCCATGTTCATAATTTCTGCACATACCAATGGTGGTTGTGTCCATAGTTAAAATAATAAACAACTCCAGAATAAGTAACACAGTCCCATACAGTAACACTGAGAATAAACAGAAATACAATAATCACAAGACAAAAATAATGAAAGGGAAGGAACTATAATAAAATCAACTGCATATGACCTTGGGAAGGGGGGGAGGGGCAGGGGTGGGCAATGAGAGACTAGTGACCTAAAATACCAAGCATATATGATACTTCCCTAAACTTGTAACTGAGAGTAGTAGGCATAGCAGCTTTCCTAAATCCAAATTTATCAACAATGTTTTTGAGAAGAGCAGTTAGATTTTCCATCAAACGGACATCATAAATGCAAGTATATAAATCCTCAACAGAGGGCGGAAAGGTGGATTTCCACTTAGCTGACATCAAGATGCAGGCCTCTACTAAAATTTGGGTAAGAAGTTTGCAGGTAAATTTAGTAAGATCTGTAAAAGGCAATCCCAAGAGATGAGTAAAATATGTTGTTGGGTCACCTCATTGACCTATTGACTCATTCCCAGTAACTCTGAATTATGGAGCAAAACCAAAAAATATGTTCCAAAGTACCCCTCTGGGTCCCACATCACCAGCAAATGGGGTCCACAGTTGGGAACAATCTAGGCAGTATATCCGGCATATGATACCACTGAAATATAATTTTTTATAAATTCTGTTTGTAGAGTGTGCATAAAGAACTTGTGTGTGCTACTTCCCAGCTCTCCGACCACTCATCTCTCTCCAGAGTTCGGCCCAGTATACCTTTCTAGGTACTCATATATACAAATTTCCCAGAGGCCACCTGTGTTTACATGTGAAGGAGACGGTAGATGGAGGAGATGAGACCCTTAGAATGTGGACCATCCACACATTTTCTCTCAGTGACCTCAGAGAACCTAGGTGATTGATTAATCCCCTAGCGGTAATCCCAAGTGTGACTCGGGGTGGGGAAAAAAAGCAAAAAGCGGTAACCCCGAGTCACACTCAGGGTAACTTTGGGGGTCCCTCTTACCTTAGCCCCGCGCTCCAGCGGCGATCGCACGATCCCGCTGTAATGGCAGGGCGCTTCTCCGTCGGGGGCGTGGCCGGGCGGGAAATTTAAAAGCAGATTATGGAGTTATCTGTAATCGCCCGGGTCTCCTCCACTCCCGCTGCATGCATCTGCAGTTAGATGCGATGCACCATGCAGGATTTCTGTATGGTGCATCGTATCTAACTTCAGATGCGATTGTAAGCCGTGTACCGGGGGCTTTCTAGGATACAGCGAAGTCACGAACAGAGAACACAACACGGATGCCAGCTCATATAAAAAAAAGGAAGTACTACAAAAAGATTTTCAGGCATCTAGTTGAGCAGTGCCTATGGAATGCCTACGTTCTGTACAAAAAAAAATCAGAGGCCTGTGAATCATTCAGACTTCATTTTGCAAGTTTCCGAATCCATAGTCAAGAACCACCAAACACTATCAGTGGCTATGAATAGACCCGGACGTCGTGCTTCCACCATTGTCAACCCAGAACGCCTGACTGGTCGTCACTTCGTTGAATACATCCCACCAACCCAGAAAAAGGCGGCACCTACAAGGATGTGCATGGTTTGCCGCTCAAAGACTGATGACAGAGGAAGCAAGAAACGCAAAGAAACCAGGTTCTACTGTCCTGACTGTGATGTTGGACTTTGTGCAGCACCCTGCTTCAAAATCTTCCACACCCGGGATGTCTACTAAAAATGTAAATTTTTTTTTTTTAAATCTGCATTTAATTTATCTTATTATTTATCAATAATATTGCACCCTTGTTTGGAAAATTTCAGTTAGAAATTGTTAATAAAAAAAATTTTTTTTGATAAATTACACTGTTGTGGTCTGTTATTTCATTATTTTTTATAATTATGTATTATATTATAATTTATGATTATAATATAATAAATATCAAAGTTAGTCTTAAATTCGGAGAAAGAGAGTAATCTCTTCTCAACATGGTGCAGAATATTTCTAAAATGAAACAGCCCCTTATCACTCCAGGGTTGCCACATCACCCTGGAGAGGCTGCCAGGTATTAGAGGAGTGTGTATAATGGATGACAGCACCGAGGGAGGAAAACCATATTTATTCTTGTAGGTCCGCCACAGGTTCCTTGTGACACCATAGATGAGAGCAGATCCTTATCGCAAGTAACATGGAGAAACTCCATAACATCACATTAGGGTGAATTAGAGCAATCCAAAATTCCTCCAGCTCCCTACATATACTAGGCAGGGCTAATATAGTCCATAATGGCAGATAATGGACCTAATACCTAATCAAGTCCAGGGCCCCCAGTCCCCCAAGCTCACTGGGTCTAGACATTCTATGTGGTTTATATGCCCAAATAAAATTTAGGAACCCCGCTCGCATTTTTTTCAGGGTCTGAACAAGTACTTGTACAGGGATGATTTTAAATGCAATGCTTCACAAATCAGGCTAATTATTAAATCAGAAATGTGCATATTTTTTTAAACATGTGCAATCTACAAACAATCATACATTTCAGAGTTACCTGAAAAGGAGAGTTTATGTGAGGCTAAAGTGTGCAGCATATTGAGAATGACCAATAAAATAATTTGTTTCAATATAGTCTAAGCTCACTAGCAGTATGCACTGCACACATATACCAATGAAAGACTCCCTAACTACCGCAAGTGAAAGTTCATCAGTAACACATAAACCCAAAGGATCATCTGAAAAAATAAAACAGAATGAACATAGAACTAATACTTTGTGGGCTACAAAGCACCTAAAGCGTACCTAAACTTAGAAATTTCACTTTACATGAAAGGGTAGACAATGTAAAGTAAAAATTACTGTTAGTTTTCTTAAGTGCAATACCGTTTAAAAAAAAAAAAGGTGCAGCATCGCCCCCTAATTTCTGATCGCCTAGGCGAATGGGTGTGGCGCACATCCTCCCAGGATACCTACGTCACGCATTCCGGGAGGCTCTTGGATGCTCCTTCTGCGCATGCCCAAGCATTTCAGACATGCGCAAAAGGAGCCTTTTCGCACAAAGAGAAAAATTTGCCGATCTCATACATGCACAGTGAGATCGGCAAGTTTTTTTCCCATCCTATGTCACCCGATCTTACACCTGGATCGGGTGACGTAGGATGAAGTACCTGGAAGAAGAGACAAAGATGGCAGTGCAGGGATGGATGCCGGGATGACGCGGGACCCGATGCAAGACACCCCCAGATGGATCGGACTGCCCTGCGGGATTGAAGGCAGTTTTTAGATTAGTTCCTCAATAAGTACTTTGTCACAAAAACACTAAGTATAGAGTACAGTGGTCAGCAGTATATGTCATAATTCCTTTTATATTGTTAATCAGCAGGAAAAAAAGATGGCTGGTGTCTGTGGTGAAAGGAAGAAAAAATGGCCAGTTTGTCACTTGTCAGCGGGAGAAACAAAATGACCAGAGGTGATAGCTAGGGGAAGAAAACTTCATATTAGCTGTCCAGTGGCAGGGTCCTCTTAGGATCTAGAAGAAGAGATGGTAGCACTCACACACACATTGTTAAATTATCAGTTCATAGCGGGGTACTGGCTGGGATAAGAACATCTACAGTGATGGAGTATTAGTCCCATGGATACAGTGCTGACAAGAGACCTCCATGGAAGATTTAAATATGCATAGTTTTCTTCACAAGGTAGGATAAAAGTAAACAAACTGGATGGAATAAATGGAGGTAAGAGAGTGGGCCATTTTTACCATTTTGTTGGTTTATTACTTTAACATCAGCTGGAGTGAAAAAAAAAACAATGTGCATGTCTTTCAAGTAAACCAATAAGCATTATAAACATGTAAATGCTAAATTTCAAACTGCCATCTCTAAAGTTTACGTTATCAATCTACCCCCCTTCTCCAAAATGCAGGCTCAGTGGTACTACTGAATCTGATTCAATGTTCAATCAATGCTGCATTTCATCCAAGAATTAGGTCACAGTTGATGATACTCAATTATCTGCCCGCATTGACCACAACAGAATGTTTCAAGCTGTGACAAAGTAACAAACAAAGGAAAGAAACATTATCTCATTTGCCCTTCAGCTGCCATACCTTACTACTCAATGAACTTAACCTCTAAACTGGTGGGACCCCTCTCTAGATAACCAGTTTGCAGATCAAAACACAACATTACTCAAGGATGGATAGCACCACAACTCTGCTCCCCCTCTTCCAAAACTAACAAATATTGACTTTGGACACCCTTCTTTGATCTATTCACCCTTCTTACCATATGCTGACTGAAACCATGCTCCAAAAAAAGACATGATCTCTAGTCATATTGTCAGCTGTGATGAGGGTACAGGGCATCATTAACCTTGGAGATTATTCTGCAAGCCCTAGTAATAGTCTGACAATGCAGCTTTAAACACTTTATCATGCAAACCAGCTTGCAAAATGGAAGCTCAATCTAGTACAGGTAGTACTCGGGTTACATACTAGATAGGGACTGTATGTTTGTTCTTAATTTGAATTTGTATGTAAGTCGGAACAGGTACATTATTTTAATAAATGCAACTAGGACAGATGTTTGTTTCAACAATTTTTATTTATTTTTACCTTTTAATGCGTGCACAGTAAAACAATCCTAACTTTGAGTTAACCACATACAAACTTTGTGGAGCCTAGACATTCTTTAACTTCTGGAGCAAGCTGTGCTTTGATATGTAAAAAAAAAAATAACTTCAGAGTTTGTCTTGGTCATTAAAAAGTTACAAGATGTTGCAGAAGAGCTCATCCCTTAAGATCACCCACAACCTCAGCTGTGTTTACCAAAAAACTTCTTCTGCAAGTCATGCGAACCACCCCTCCCCCCATCAAGCCTCTGTCCTGCACACGTGCGAGCAGGGAAGCCCTGTTCGTATCTAGGATTCGTCCGTATGACGGACGTCTTTAGCTGGGGGTTTACCTGTACATCTTTAAAGAGTAATATTTTATCATTTTGTATTGAATTCCATATGCATTAGAAAAAATACTTTTATTTCAAGCTAATCACTAACAAATATGTATAAATCAAGTTATGATCTCTTCTAAAGGATCTGTTTTGCTAAAAGAATGCCTTATTATTTTATTCCATACTCTCTTGATAATTATTGTTATTCCCTACATTACGGTGGCTTCATTTGCCAATTTATCTACAGTTCCATTCCAAGTACATTGGTGGCCTGTTACCAGGAAGCTGTACTGTAGGAGGACATCACATGCAGCAAGAGAACATAGCAGTCTGTTGCTTGCTTTCTGCCCACCCAGAAAATTGTCAATCATGTAAATTTGATTAGTGGTAATAATTTATAATTTTGATACAGTAATAATTCCATGGCTTAAGAGATATAATTTATGGTCATTTTACCCAATCCAGTGATTTTCGGGGCAAACGATACGCAAGCTTGTCTACGTGTATGTAATTTATAACAACTGGGTGTCTGCAATTATTACAGTCAAAATGCTTGGCATTACCGAAAAACAGATAGCACAAGATGGTCGTTCAGATGCCAATGTTCCTATCTTTCCTAGCAATACTGGATCTCATACAGGTCGAGCAGAAGCAGATGGAGTATAAACTTAACATACAAATGAATTATTGTTAAACTTTGCAGTGGCACCACTTACAGTAATTTTCTAATAACAGAATCAGATTTGATTTGTTGCATTAATTTTCTTCTGACTATGCTGTTATAGTATTGACCTTTTAGCCCATTCAAACAGCAACATTTCATGTAATTATTTGCAGCTGAACATTCTGGGTCTGAATGACTAATACACAAATGAGCATTTTATAAGCCGCATGCCAGTTTCATCTAATTAAACAGTAAAAGCATTGCTGTCTCTCATTACATCACAGGACAATAGACATGGTGGTCTGCATGATGTCATAATTAATTCATCGTTTGTCTGATCAGTTGTTTGAAATTGACGGCAGACAATGGAGGAGAAAACACGGCCATTTAAAAATACAGACATGATGGTTTCATAGCTTTGATCATGGGTCACTATAATCATGAATTATAGATTTATGTGGCTGACTGGAGAAGCTAACAGATTCAGATAAATGGTTTAAATAGTCGTTTTCTGATTTTATTTTTTGTGATATGTCCCTAGTTACATTTCTATTTAAAATGCATATATATATATATATATATATAAAATTGTGCTAATTTACTAAGAGAGTTGATAATATTCATTTAATTCTCTTTAATTATCCAATTGTGTAAAAAGCACGTGATTTAGCATTTATAGCAAAGAGGAATTTACTTTTTCCATTGTTGGATAATAAAGTAAATATTACACATTTTTGTGAAGATTCCTGATTCTTTCAGTAAATCAATCTCAATTGTTTTTTTTTTTGTGTTACAGACACATAATACCTAATTTCTCTTCCTCAAAAAAACAAACTTTCCTGCCTGATCTCAATTTTTTATTTACACTCACCTGTGCTTGCTCCATTGCAGATGCCATCTATATCCATCTTCCCAGCTTCAGGGAGTCAGAACCTTAGTCATGATGAATGCCCAGGATGACATGACTCTCACACGTTCATTCAGTGCTGGGAATACTGGAATACTGGGTATAACCTGGCATCCTACACACAAATGTCAGATCAGTGTACTACAAAAAAATTAAAAAAGTTTGCAAACAGGTAAGTATGTTTAATTGCAGAGGGGTCTCTCCCTTTTGCAAAACAAATCCTGTCTGCTCATATTTTTTATGCAATACCCTTGGGGCTGTTCCTTATAATCCTGGGGTAACAATTTACATTTAGGGTAGTTAGCGAAGGCAATGCATGTCTTTATTGTGGACAGACAATTAAGGAGAATCTAGAATAAGTCCATTTAGAGCTATATGACAGGCTCTCTTTATAGGGCACATTTCTTCCCTATTTGTCTCACTCATTTTCCTCTATGTTTGTTAGTGGTAGAACGTACCTCAGTATTCCAATGTACCACGGCACTTCTTCCAGAACCGGTGGGGGAGCAATTACAAGAGATAAGTATCAGTGCATTGGGGAAAGCCTTTCAAAATAACCTGTCACTTTTTCCCAAATAGACAAAGTGATAGATTCACTTTAAGATTCATTCCAGAAAGAGTTTTTCTTTATTTTTAATCTTAGCATGGCCAGCAATTAATATATAAAAAAATGTAAAAATTATTGTTTCTTTGTCTCTGACTTGTTAGGTGGATGCAAATCAAATACTCAAAGTTGATTTTACAATACTCTTCTTTTAGTTCAAAAGTCAAATTAAGCTGTGTTGTGTTTTTTTGCCTTTCATCTGTTCGTACAGAGATAGAAAGAAATAATTTGAAAGAGTATGCTTGCAAAAAGAAAAGGATTAATAAAAAGGTCATTCACATACACTGTATAAATGTGCCTCACTGATACATTATATTACATCTTTATTAATGTTTCCCAATGGGGATACCAGGCATTTTTAATGTTGGAAAGAACAGCAGAACATTTCCATTGTCTTACATAATATATGGCTGATTGTAATCAGTTTTAAATGTGAACCTTATAGATCTTTCTTTATGTAGCACCTTCATGAAAGGGCATTTAATAGTTCCATTTTGTTTGGATATAATCCCCTAGCTTTCCCATAATGTGTGCTTCTTGTTGCCAAGAGATCTTTGTATCCAACAATGGGAAATTAATTGGGGGCATTTTATAAAGGTTATGCAACCTGAATTTCCCAAGTGGTTGTAAACTCATTTTGCTAATGTGTTACAAAAGAATTACCTTAAATACAGTCATAAAATGACCATAATAAATGTATATCTTTAGATTTTGTTTAAAGTAAATCAACTTTGAGGTTATGTATTCTAATCTGAAACAAGGTAAAACAATTGATTTCCAAGAGGCTACATAATTACCTAAGTACCATTGAAGTACGTTATTCTGCATCATACACTGCATGGTTTCTTACCAAAAAAGTACTAAGCATTGCTTTCTTTGAGACAAAATATGCAAGTGGGTTAGGTAATAGCTTTTCCAAAGTTTTTGAATAGCCACTGTTAAGGTGTACCTAATCTCAGAATTTTTACTTTACATAAAATTGTAGATTAATCGTAGGA
Organism: Pyxicephalus adspersus; assembly: GCF_032062135.1. NCBI lineage: Eukaryota > Metazoa > Chordata > Amphibia > Anura > Pyxicephalidae > Pyxicephalus > Pyxicephalus adspersus. Next base: position 44,366,489 of record NC_092859.1, read on the forward strand.
ATTATTGGGAGCGCAGAGCCTCTTGAGATACCTACGTCACGCTTTCTGGGAGGCCTTTGATTGCTCCTTCTGTGCATGTTTGAGCATCTCAAGCATGCACAGAATAAAACCTTTATTCAATAGAAAAAAAATTGCAGATCTCACGCATGCGCAGGCGCAGGGGGATTGGCACTTTTTTCCAAATCTACGTCAGTCGATCTCGCGCCCACACAGTGCGAGATCAGGTGATACAGAAAGGAGAACCCAGAAGTAAGGAGAGTAGAAGATATAGGCACCTGGCACTCCTGCTGCACCGAGTGGAAGACAGATACCAGGATGATGCAAACCTCCCGACAGATAGACTGCTCTGCTGGATTTACTTCCGCTTTAACCTCCCTAGCGGTTCATTTCTTTCCGGTTTTATATGTCTTAAAAGCGGTACATTGTTTTTCATAAAAATTTATTTTACAGTATAATATAAATAGTATGAATAAAATAAAGTTTGAAACACAAAATCATTTAAAAACAATAAATTGAATAAATTAAAGAAATCTATATATTTAAAAAAAAAAGTAATAATAAAAAAAATACATATTATACTCATAGTATTATACATACTGTAAAATAAATGTTCTTGAAAACAATGTACTGCTTTTACACATAAAAATCCAATGTATTGCATTCAATACAGTTATTTTGTATTGAATGCAATACAAATGGATTTTGAATTTCCCGCCCCGCCCGGCCGGGACATACACACGCACGGCGTCACTGGGAACTCCCCTGGTGACTCATCGGAGCAGAAGCAGGAAGAAGAAAGAAGTCGGAGATCGCGACGCGGGACCCCGGCGGATCAGGTAAGCGCTCTACTTACTAACCTTTCCTAGGTGTTCCAACCCCAAGAGTGGCTCGGGGTCACCACTTGTAGCAACTTTTTTCTACCCCGAGTCACTCTCGGGGGTACCGCTAGGTAGGTTAAGGTGTAGGGAGCAGTATGGTTATATTTACTAATAGGCATGCTTTGAGTGGCAAAGTCTTATTCCATAGGTCTTTATTGTGAAATGGTCTAAATAAATTGGAAATAATGTTCCAGGTTAAAAAGTTGTGATCAGACAGGGCATTGTTGCAAAAAGGGACAGGTGATATTTATTCTGCAATAAGCATTCTTGCCTACCTGATTGATTTGTGTGCAGCTCAGTGTTTGTTGCAAGAATATCCAGCAATCTCAGTTTCCCCTGCACTTGCTGAGACTTAATAAGCTTCTCCAATCAAAATGACAAAGATCAGATCTAGAAAGATTAGAAGGAAAAAGATAGCAGTACCCTGCGATGGGATGGGGACAGGTTAATTATAGCAGGGTTTAGTTCCAATAGAGATTAATTGGAATTAAGTAAATGGTATTGGAACCAAGCCATCACAGGCTCATACCTACAGAAGGTCATCAGCTAAACTGAAATAAGTAATGGATTGCTAGGGGTTCCGTGAGCCATGAGCAATTTGTGAACCTAAATTACACCAATAAACTTTTTGGCTGTAAGGGTGACATTCCCCCAACTGGCCTGCAGCACCTTACAACATTCCTAATGATGACCACACTAATGTACTGTGAGCTATGTATATAGTAAATATAGCGGAGGTTCTCTGAAGACCTTAAAGTTGTTTCAAGGTTTCCCCATGTTAGAGAGGTTGAGAAAGGCAGGTTTAGAAAATAGATAGTATGCCCGGAGGTTTTCTGAACAAAGATGGTGCTAATCTTTTGGTAGATAATGGAGATTAAGGTACTGCCATAAGGAGTACTATCTTTTACTATCAAATATAACATAAGCAGTGGTAAATATTCTGGTGACTATTTTGCACCGCATTCTAATGTCTTTATTGATACAAGTATCCTTTTTTACTTTTTAAATATTACCAGTAAATTATTTATCATTTTTATTGTATCCTATATTTTTCCTTATTCCACTATTACAGACTATAGGGAACAGCTAAAATTAAGTAACTAAAATACATTTATCCCATAAACATTGTAAAAAGTATCCTTAAATGGTTTGTACCAAGATTTTTAGTATCCCTGCACTGGAATACAATCTACTGTAACCTTACGCCCTGCTATGCAGCCTCTGTTTACACAAATAACAGAAGGTGGATGTATAGACCTGAAAACACAAGGCCAAGAACAGCGGTGTCAAACTCTGTCCCGTAGGCGTAATCTGGCCTGCAACGCTCTTTTTTTTGGCCCCCAAAGGAATCCTAAATATGAATTGCAGCTGGCCCTCCGCTGCATTGAAATAGCTCTGCTACTACAATTCCCGGCATCACTCGCGTCTATAGACCAGGGACCTCTCTGCCTATGTGTTGCCCCTCATTGGACTGTTTTATAGACGCAGGGAATAGTAGTAGCGGTGCTATTTCGGCGAAGAGAGAGTTGCAGCCACTCATAACATTAAGCCCCGCATTGGACTGTTTTATTGACGCAGGGAATTGTAGTAGCGGTGCTATTTCAGTTTCAGGTTTGGCCCACGACTTTGTCTAGGTTTTTAATTTTGGGCCACTGTGTATTTGAGTTTGACACCCCTGGCCTAGATCATCACAAGCTTGGAGCCAGCACTATTTGAAAAATAAGTATACCTGTAGACATTGAGATTCAGAAAATGTAGTTAGATTCAAAGCAGATATGTTCTGTCAGCTAACTGTGTCCCCTGAATCATTTTCAAAGCTAAATTGCAATTTTGGATTGGAATAAAATGTACTTCTAATTTGGTTATCCTTCATGACAAACACTAAAATTGTCATTCTAATACAACACTTAACCTTATTATTTAATGCTTAAGTCTTAGTAAATTTATTTATATTCAGTACAGTGTCTTGCTCGGTGTTGTGCTGCACTAGTGATGTCATAAGCCTTCTAAACATTGCCTGGTTCACTTTATAGAGCCACAGAGAGAACGAGAGACATGAATGGAATTAAAAATCTACCATTTATTCCAGAGTGAATATTACTTAATTACAGTCTGTGATATAATACACATTGCATTGTGATCTGAGATTTCTTTGCTTAATGGGATGCATCCCTTGCTGTGAATTATTGAGTGCTCCTATAAGCTATTTATTTAACCTCATTTTGCACAAGGCTGAATTCCCTATTCAGAAGAACACGTCTTTATTAACACCAATCCATAAAGAAATCAAGGGACACAAGTCTTATTTCAAATTACAAAAGCATTGCAATTAGCAGAACCGTAGCTAGAGGCTCTATCAACAGAACAGATCCAGAGACTTGATAAGAGCTGAATTTAAATAACTTCTCATATCTTCCTTTTCTTTTTCTAAGTTTAGGTTTAGAAAACATGGTGGTGTAATCAGGCAGAATAGTGTGGAGATTATTTCTAAAGCTGGATAATCTAAAAAAAAATCTAAAAAAAACAAGATCTTTATTATGTATAGAACTAATTTTATTGTCCTTCATTTGAATACATAGTTGTATCTGTCAAATCAGGTTCTTTGTCATAGATATGAGGTTCGAGCTCCTGCAAGACAAAGTTCATCTGCTTGCTAATTCCAGGAATCTATTGGAAATTTGAGCAGGTGAACCTTAAAGTATTCACAATTCCACTTTTGACTTTTCAACTAGCAAGGTGGGATAGAATGGCTAATAGTGAGGGTTTTGGTATGGGTCCATACCCCCACTATAAAAGGGGGGGCAAGAAGGAGATATAGTATTAGTGTGTGTTGGAGCAGTGTAGGAAAAGTATAGGGAATGTTGACAAACCTGCATAGGAAGAGGTTACTGATCCTGATTTATCATTATTTGGACAATCATTATTTGGACAATTATTTTGAAGGGATCTTTTCAGGTGCTGTCTCATCCATAGAATTAATTTTTTTCTGGGAGGCTTTTTTTTTAAATTCACATTGCTGGACGATTTACCATAAATGACTTGTTTTATTTCAATGAAAGTATATTGTTTAACATGTTTGTATATGCTTATTATTGCCCACTATGCAACATAAAATTTACCTCTCCCTGCCAAACAGTATTTTGAATTTTTTTTTTGATTGGTATTAGTGTTCCATGAATGTGTCCGGCACCTCAGATTAGTTGTAGGATCTATCTCTTAGAAACTTCAATGAGGTTTAAAGCAAAGTTCAAACTTAGCAAACATCAAAAATGTTTCCAGGTACCTTTCAGAAACCATAGCTATGCACGTTCTTTTATTATTATAGTGCATGAATATCTATTGCCTGCTATAAAGCTAAAATGACATGGAAATGGTTGGTAAAGATAGTTAATCTAAATACCCAAGATACCAATATGAATATTAAATACAGCATCCGTGGATGTGGTTGGTTTGTTTGTCTCTTTCTTTCTCATATTTAGGAACTATTACAGCTTTGACTCAGTTGGTTTATTGAGTTTATTAAAATGGTAAACATTTAGTCAAAGATTTTTTTTGTCATGCCAAGCTTACTTAGTTGACTTGTTGACTCATTACCACCATTGAAGGTTACTATTCTATTCCTGGAGTTAGTGATATTAAAAGGAAAGACAACCATTTCAAAGTAAGTATCTCTTCGCCTATATCATAAAGTCAAAAGTTTAGTAAATGCTTTACAATTTCATTGAATTTGACATAAATGACTATGATCTGTACATATGTGAATCCAAACATGGGAAAATCTCAATTCTGTATATCCTAAATAAGTACAAAACTGAGGTGATATTTTAGCTTTACAATGGTAAATAGCTTCAGATGAATACAAATCATATACAGTACTTACTTTCATGATGGTTATAGCATTTCAATCAAGGCAATTTGTGTTTTCTAAGCAGATGTAAAATATTATAGCTGAAGGGATGATACAGTCAAATTCCAATATTCAAATACCCCTGATGTTAAAGAACATTTTCCTTGTCAGAAATGGTTCCAAATACAGCTAGACAGTTATTTTATTCTTATTTTTTTGTTACATAAATACATAGCACAAATGGTTTTGATGAGTCTTTTCACTTGATGTAAATGACTAGAGCCATTTTATCCTTCATATAGTTGGGTAAATTTGCATTTCTTTTTTTTTGCTTCCTCTATGATTGTTTATCCATTTAAGGTATAATTTCCTGTATGAGTAAGGAAAATATCCAAACATGCTTTAATAGCTGAAAACCTGTATTTTCCATTTGATTTCCCAAAGAAAGAGAATATGTTATCTTTAAATAACTAAGAGCAAAATATTAGAATGCATTCTTGCTGTCTTTAGAAATGTCTAACCCCTTGGACTAGATGCCCAGGACCTGAGCACATCATAGAAGAGTGAATTGATTAGGACAGACTGGATAAGGGGGTGAATTTATGGGAGGTGAAAAACAACAAAGTGATGATGAGATGAATAGGCTATCAGCAGTTCCGTGCAAGTCCCAGCTCATCCAAAAGTGTCTAATTGCTCTCTATGTTGGCCCAACTCCTCTATGTCCCTCCCCTCACCTTTTTTATAACCTTTTATGTAACATCAGAGGGAGAAGAGTGCATGTGAGTGAAAGCTTAGTTGGGGCTGCTGACATTACATTTCCTTTTTTACTTTTACTGTGTTTATATAGCGTCCACATTCTATGCAGCACGTTACAAAGTACATAGTCATGGCACTAACTCTCCCTCGAAAGGGCTCAAATGGATGACTGTTCTGAGGTTATGTTTGACTTGCTTTGAATTTCTTTGGATGTCACTTATTGGGATACATTTGATTTTGAGCTGTAATTAAATTCAAGGGTACCAGACAGTGGATTCTGTAACACTTGTCACTGGGTCTTAGTGGTGGGGAATTCTGGAATAAATATTACAGGTGTGCAAGGGATGTGTAGGCACCGGTCATCTGTTTCCATCCAAAAGAGAGGAAAAGAAAGTGCAGGGCTCCTGATATTTGCTTCAGAACCAGTCCATCTATTCTAAATCCATAGCTCCCAACTGTCTCATATTTAGAATTAAGCCCCTCTTCCTATTTTTTAGTCAGTTGCCACTGTTTTTAGTCTGATAAACTTCAGTACAAAATTTAGCTTTGTCCATAACACACATCACTTTAAACCCATTTTATTTTATTGTTACCATTGTTACTATGGACTGCTCACAAAACAACTTATCCTTTACATACTGTATCTATACACAGGTAGTCCTTAAGTTGAATTTCTATGTAAGTCGGAACAGGTACATTATTTTAATAAATGCAATTAGGACAGATATTATTAGGACAGCATAGTGTCAGTTACTGTATAAACACTGTGAGTTAATCACAAACAAAGCAAATATAGCAAAGAAGGCTATTCGCCGATGCAAAGAAGCAACCAGGGTTGGCAATCATCCCACTGAAGGGATAAATTAAGTTGCATATATAGTTTACGCCACTAGTACCTGCTTCTACCCTCACTGCTGCATTCACACATGGCCCTATCTAAGCCATTTATACCCCCTTCCAAGAGAAATTAAGATGGATGATGACAAATATTTCCTGGATTTGGTATCATGTATTTCATTATACTACAATATATATATGTAGTGTGTAGTGTCTACTAAAAAAACTTGTCTGGAAACCGCATTAGGCAAAAAAAAAAAAAATACCAGTTACATCACTTTTATAACAGTGGATTACACAGACCCTTTCAGTCCCCTAGCGACTTTTCTTTAAAACTCTGTTTATATACTCTTGCACAACTAACTTTAAAGACATAGGAGAATTTAAGTTACCTTAAATGGACTGGACATAAGTACGTATGCATCACTATCTAGGGACTAAACAATGTTAGATGTAGCTGCCTGATGATGTTTAAGAACATTACTAATCCATGGCTGACAATCAATAGCCGTTTGCAATTAAGTGAGCACTTTGGTTAATGGATTTTGATGGGTCAATGCTTCTTAAAATTAAAACAAAGTAAAACTTACTAAAGATTTCCAGGCCAAAAACAATATAAAGCCTCAGGTGTGTTGAGTAGAAATTGCAAATCTATTTTAATATGACTAATTAAAAAAAGCAAGAACAAGAGATACACATAATACCAAAATTGTTGTATTACGCCTTCCCCTTAGGAAGGGAGGGGGAATATTAAGTAAAAATTTGAAAAAAATCATCTCTGTATACTTTCCTTGGATAAAGCATTTTTGTCTCTACTTCTATGAAGTCATTATTGCTAACTGCACCAGTAGCTGCTATATGACATGTTCCATTGGACTTGATAACATTGAAAATTGAACTATCCTGTCTGAAGATAGTTCCAAGCAATCATTTTTGCATTAGGAGATCCACTGTACAATTGGTTTCATGGGTCAAACATGAACTGTTTCTGTAATCCCCAAGCAATAGTCTTAGTGAATTTGTTTCCCTGGTAAATAGTTCACCCACAGCAGAACAAAATGTGTTTATTTTATCATTTTATAGCTGATCCACCAATGCTTATGAAAAGCTGAATGTAGCTACTGTATGTATAGATGGACAGCATCCAGATTTGCACGTAAAGATGTACCAGGATTCAGCAGGATGGTGCTTTTCCAGACACAGCTGTTACAGCAATACAAACATAGCATGTACACCAGTTGCCTTATTGGCTGTCTGTTTACTAGTCTGACTTCCAAGATTTATTCTACAAGTGACTCTGAGAGGTGAGAATGTTCACACAAAATTTGTGATAATTGAATTATCTAAATATTTGAAAAACAAACATTTGTATCATCTTCACGTGATTGAAGAACTGAAGTGAATTATTGCTCATTTTTGTGTTCATATTTTTTCCTCTTCAAATTAGGAAAATGCTGCAGGTGTTGCGTGCTGGCACCCAATGCTGTATTGTTCTGAAATGTGAAAATCTGATCCTTAAAATACATTTCATAACTTATTGCCTACTCTTTACATTCCTTTCAGCAAAGTAGCTGTGTGAGAAAGGATATGCATAAGGGGAGAGGGTTAAGTGGGGAGCAGAGGGTGAGGTGAGCGGTCAGTCAATCTGATTGGTAAAGGGGAGTCAGGTGGGGATTAGGAGGTGTTAAAAGAGGGAGGGGGAAAAGTCAGAGCAGTTGGAGATAATGGCAAGTTTAGCTCCCTCCCACCCCGATAGGTACAGGTGTTTTTTTTTTCTGGGATTGCTGTGCTGGGGCAGTAGCTGAGGTCCTCAGAGGCGGAGCCGTGTGGGTGGGTAGGAGGTGGTGGAACACATCAAGATATGGCATCTCAACAAGCTATTTTGCAAATAAAAGTTGTAATTTAAGCACCTGGTGGGATGTGGCAGAAGGTTACTTTCCTGTGGCTGGGAACATAGAGCGGCGTGGCACAGTTTCAGGTGTTGGAATGATGTGGTGATGCTATTGAGAATCTGCATGGCAGAAGGGTTGGTAATGTTATCATAATGTTATATTGATGTTGGTGCTGAGGTGAATGTTATATTAAAGTTTTACTAATATTATGTGTATGTTACAAAGAGGTTTTAAGGGTTATCATTTGTTTAAGTTGTTTTATGTAATAAACAGTCGCTTGTGACCATTTGACCTATTTGATCAGTGTGTAGCGTCTTTACTATAAGGGAAAAGGGGGTGGAAAAGGACAAAAGAGGAGTGAAATACGAGCTACCTGGGTCATGACAATGGCCTGATTTATTAAAGCTCTTCAAGGCTGGAGAGGATACACTTTCATCAGTGAAGCTGGGTGATCCAGCAAACCTGGAATGGATTTCTTGCAATTTTGTCATTTGCAATTTGCTAGCAAATATTTTGAATCCTGGACCAGATCCATTGCAGGTGTCCTGGATCACTCACTTTCACTGATAAAATTATATCCTCCTCAACTTCAGATTTATTAAAAAAGCTCAATGTGAGGAAATACTTAGGCTTTGTATGTCCGGGATTTAAAGCTTCTGCAGGCATGTGCCTTAACTCTGTATCTGCCACAATTTTCACTCAACTGTATAATACATAATTGGTGTATGCAATGGGGGCAGCATGAGCAGCAACATTTTTTTTAAATGGTTAACTAAAGTTAATAATATTCCAAAAACGTCATAACGTTTTTACAGTTACTTTTATTATACGGCACTTCTTTGGCTGATTTCTCAAATATCATCCCATCAGCAGGTCTACTTAATAACTCTTGATTATGAAGAACACCTACTTTCTTACAGTGATTACGTCACCAGAGAAAGTAGCATAAAGTCACGTCATTAAGTGCTACAATCTTCTATAACCTAGCAAAAGCCTTAGAACTCTGGCCCCTACACAATTATGATCATTTTAGTTCACCATCCTAAGAAGTTCCTAGTATTTTCCATGCTTTATTTAAAAAAAAAAAAAAAGAATGATCAGGAAATGCTGGTGAACCCAATTTAAAATGTAACCACACATTTGCTGATTTCACATGAAGTTTTGGGGAAATTGACCTTTAGGTTTGTATTGAAGAGCAGCATGTTAAGACAATGGCCTGATTTATTAAAGCTCTCCAAGCCTGGAGAGAATACCCTTTCATCAGGGAGCCTGTGTGAGTCAGAAAACCTGAAATGGATTTCCTAAAAGTCATTTGCTATTTGTTAAATCTTTGCCCCCAGCTGGGACATATTCTGCCAGTAGTTCTAATCCCACTCTACTTCAGCGGGTTGTGGACATTGGATTTATGTCCATAAATATTTCTTTGAAGTATGAAGGTGTGTGCAATATTTCCCGGTACTATTGCTGCCCGCTCTCCGTATTTGTCGGCAACTCCTTGCTTTCAAAATTAAAGCCACAAGTTTCTACAAATCACAGCAGTTGTAAACACTATTTAAAAAATAAATAAAATAAATAGAGGATACAAAATAATATTAGTTTAATCTGTCTGCTTAGTTTAATTCAAGAGGGTAAGCGTTGACCTGCACAATGATATCATTTAAATCAACATGAATAAAATTAACTTATTAAATTCTCAAATTAACCACCATTTTACCCTAATTAACCACCCAACACACACACACACACACAAAAACAAACTCCCCTTCTACTTACGTATTATTTATTTTCATATATATTTATTTTTTTGTTTTTTTTCCAACCAATATAATAGCTATTTTTAATGTTGCAATATAATATAAAGTTTAAAAAAATTCTATTTATTTGTAGGAATATTTTCAAAAATGTGTAATAGAATTAAAATTATTATTTTATCTAAGACTCGTTAAAATAAGAAAATATAATATATTTATATATAATACATTTTTGTCAGTGTATTGTATAAAATAAAATCATTTTTGCAAGATGTTATTACAAAAATAATCTGTATTTGTTTAAAAAAATGATATAAATATTACTTTGTTACCTTTTAGTGATAAATGTATTACAAAAAAAAACAAGCCCACAGCAAAAATACAAATAATGTGTCGATCCATATAGGTATATAGGTGTGAGAGCTGAGGGGGTTAAGGTACAATAAACTTAGAATGGCAATTGAGGACAAATTCATGTTTACCTTACATAAACTTTATTCATGAATATGTACTCTAAATTCCTCATTATAAAATACACTAGATGACAATACAGTGCAGCGCCGAAATGTAGGAGTCAACAAAGTTATCCCTACATCTGACACTAATTGGTTAATTTTAAAGATTTATAAGGAAGCAAAACCCCTTAAACTAAAACATGCAAACAATAGCAGCAATAAATATATCTAAACAAAATCTATCCTTGTGTTCATAGAAAGACTTTATTTATTTATAATCCCTAGCTCACTCCATAAGATTATCCAGGACTTGAGGTTCTGTGTGGGTTTTTAGACCAGACTGGTAGAAGTGTTGAGCTGATGAAAGGCCTTGTATTTCTGTGTCAGCCCACTGAGCCTTTAATATACTTTGAACATAATGAACTCATCACTAGGATACGAAAAAAAAAAAAAACGGGAGACAAAACCTACTGAAGTCTGGCTGCACATTTATGGAATTTATGTCTGCTTAGAAAAGCTTTTGCTACAGACTTACACTGTATTAGCACAGACATTCAAAATGTGATAGATCAATAAAATATATAGTGCACTCCTTTTTTTACTGCTGTTTCTGTCTTACCATGGCAGGGGCTGTAAAAACACAGAGTGAGAAAATATAGTACCGGATAATGTAAAATCCCAACTAGGCAAGGCTTACAATTTGATAGGAAAAGGTGTGGGCCTAGCGCTTCCTAAAGCATGAGCTGAAAGTTCTGTTCTTAGATTGTGATACTTCTTGGCAATGCCTGAGAAAATTTATGGCATATAAATTATCCTTTTACTCTATAATCTTTTTTTTCAATACCCAATTTATTCTTGGTTGGGGGTTAACTGGTTGTTTACAAATGGCTTTTAAAGCCATTTATTTTGGGGAGGCGGGAGGGTGGGGAGGGGGGGGGGGGTTTGATAGTGAAATGAGCATTCTATTTCCCCTTGAAGTCCCTTTCATGGAGTTGTTTAGTATTATCACAAGATTGTGTGTAAAATTCATTTGTCTTACATAAACAAAAACTGGTACTCTAATTTCCTGCAAAGTAGAATTGCCATTGGCATTTTTGAGCACGAAAACTGCTGACCCCTGACCTAACCCAACCCCTAATCACTAAAGCTAAACCTAATCCTTAAAGCAAAACTAAAATAAGGATATATGATCAGGCAGTCATTATTGCAGAAAGAGACACGTGGTATCCCTTCCGCAATGATCCCTCATACCTGCCTGACTGCTACAGGTCAGGGCAGCTGAGCTTTGTTTGCTAGGATACCCAGCAATCCCAGCTTCCCTTGCACGTTCCGGAAATTAGGAATCTCCTGAATCTGCATGGGACATGCATCACCTGCCCCGCAAATATAGATAGCCAAAGACCCTCCCCAGAAAGAGAAGAAGGAAGAAGATAGTAGCAACAAAACAGACACAAGTGAATATTGTGTGTTTAGTTCTGATTTAACCTTCAAACCTGGATCCAATCCCCAAATGAAATACTTAATCCAACCCAACATCCAAAAAATCATGAGATGAATCTAATTTTTAAGCAAAAACTTAAACCTAAATCCAAAGCTAAATTGACATAGCGGTTAACAGGAGGCAGCACAATATGTAGCTTGGTATCAGGAATTTGGGGTTCTTGGTAGTTTCAGATTTAGACGATTCTTCAAGCAATGGTTTTCTGGTGTTGGCTGTGGGTCAAGTGAATCAAATATTTTACTTGTTGGTGTCACAATGATATGATAATTTTGGTGATATGATTTTGTGTGTATAAAAAAAGTAAAGCTTGCCCATAAGAAATAGAAAGCACTATATCCTGAAGGAACACTTTATGTCCGATTTATTTTTGTGATGTGATCAAATCTGTTGATTCTGTTGGTCCTGAAGGTCTACTTCCTGTGTTACGACAACACTTTATATCTTCCTTGGTGATGCAACCTTTTTTTTTTTTACAATGGTTGGGTGCAGTTACTATAGAGGAAGAGGCCGAAATGATTGTTGGGAAATGGAGTCCAGGACATCACTGGAAGTAAATTTCTAGATCTGTTGCGTTGCTGTCATTGCTACACCTAAAGAAAGCATTAGAGTAAAAGGTTCATATGTGATCACTCAACAAAAAAATCTGAAATAGGTAGCATCCAGCAAAATGATTTGTAACTAATTATATATATTTTAATCTAAGCCTATCATATCGTTATTTGAAGCTTTAAAAGGAAAAATAGCACAGTGAAAAGGATTAATATGACAACAAACTGTGATTTCTTTTTGATAATAATGCCAAATACATTTTAAAACCCCTAACAGTAGGATACCTTCCCTTTAACCTAAATTTCAATTGTGCTGAAAAACTGAACTAAAAAAAATTGGAATACAATGTAAGATGTAGAGGATTATGTCAAACACATACCAGACTAGATGGAATGAAAATGAAAACATTGACCTCTCCATGTAATGGAGGTGCGACCCTTCCATTAAATGTTGAAAACACATATGGCAAGTCCAACAACAATGGAAAAAAAAAACAACAAAATCTACCAACAAATCTTTAAACTCAGCTTCAGACACATAAACACAGCATTGTCACCAAAATTGCAGGATACAAAAATGCTGTGTAACTTTTATTCTTTATTTCACATAGGACATGTTTTCACAGATCCTATTGAGTTCCCCATCATTTTTCAATCAAAAAAGCTTTATTGAAAAGTAAACAATGAATAACAAAAAACAATAGCATTCCAAGTACAGGCACAAAAATGTTTAAAAGGTATATAAGGTAAATAAATCAATAAATGTATAAACTTTTATAGGAATACAACATATAGCATATAAGGAAGGGAAAGCAACCCAAAATCAAAGTCTACAAAAAGTATGAATCTAAGATGACTGTAACCAAATGTTACAAAGTGACTTACTAAGGCAGGTCAGGACGTGCGGAAGGGAAAAAGAGTGGGGATATCAGAGGAAGAGAGGTTTACAAAGAGAAACTTTTGGTAATACCACACAAGAGTAGTCTAAGACCAGATCCAAGAGTCTTCACATTAAATACACAGCCTCATATAGAGTCTGGGAAAAAGCATTTGTAAGTAGTAGCTGGGTGGTAATTAAACCAACAGGCCCAAGTAGAATAAAAATGTTACCCTCTTTAGAAAGGTGGATTAATTCCTCATTTTCAGCTATCCAGTCTATTATAAGGAATCTTTAGTCTTTAATGGAGGTCCTCAGTAATTTTAGTATTATTACTAGTTGTCACGTGTGTGGTCCACAATTGAGTTGTAAATAAGCAAAAACAGTTACCATGTGGATTGCTATTGCTATTGCCAGCTCAGTGCACCCCTTTTCCTCTAAAACCATTTAGCAAAAATCCCTTTTTTAAAATACTTTCAGTTCGCTATTCTCATAAATTAATGAACAACCTGGGAATTATTAATCACAGCACTTTAAATCCATTACACATGCAGAATAATAGCTGTCCCGGAAAGTATAGGGAAATGGCATATTTAAGAATGTAATGCCTTGACTGTTAAATATATTGCTTTTATGTACCTGTGTAAGGATAGGAACACATATTTGTTAAATATTTCAAAAATATGACATTTTACTGGCCATTAAGCATGAAATAAGGTGCATCTTGCCTTAGAACTGCTTAATAAAATAGGTCGTAAGCATCGGATTTAATATAGAAACACAACTTAGAGCTGACAACAAACGTGTTGTAGAAGGTACGGCTCATTTAACATACGTGCATGTGACTTCTATGCTTCCCATATGCTCCATATGGATAATGCATAACTTTTATGCTAATATGTTAAGCGGCAGTGATTCCACTTATTGTCTTAACATCATTTGCATCAAAACTGTGCGCATAAAGTACTTGTAATTGGCAGCAGGAGGAGTAAGAGAAGGATTCCTTCCACTTGGATGACAATGATAATTGATAACTGTCTTCATTTGCATACCTGCTTGCATCATTGAAACCCGAAATGGATACATATTAACATAGTCTACTTTGTAATCTGGTGTCAAATGCATCAAACTTGATAATATAGTGTATTACATTTAATAAGCTGTGCTTCATTTTCATATTAATATTCTTTTTCAAATATATGACTCAACGTGGCATCAAAAGGGAATGATAAGCAAAAAAACAAGCTCTAATATAAAACATGTTCTATCTGAAAATGTTCATCAGTTTTAGTATAATAAGAAGAATGCACAGATTTTTTTTTTGCTGTTGATAGGCCTTTGATCCTGGAAGATTTAATTATATATTTCTCTGGTTTACTGACCTGATCATGATAAAGTTAAACCAAATAACATATCACAAGCTGATTCCATTTTACCAGCATCAGATAATGATTTCTAATTGGTCAATGGCCACTATAGGTATTATGTATTGCACATTGCTCCTTACTTTTTTTTTAGTAGATGTTAGGCTTATATAAATGGTATGTAGGGGTCTATTGGTCAAAGAAGGGTTTAATGGGAAAATGTATTTTAACGTAATTAAAATGTGTTAGCTAGACATAAGTAACGAAAATTGCACTACCAAGGGTTCTACTTATAAAGCAGAGAATCTGGCATTCTTTGGTGGGAATCAATTACTGCCATTGAAACATATGGACCTGGAAGAATCCCTCGAGGGAATGTTGGAGGCAATGTCTGATTCCCTGTTTTAGGAGCCCAAAGTTACATCTTTGTAAGTAATGTTATGTAGTTTAAATTTGTAATATTATATGTTATTCTGATGGCAGTTCAGAACTAAAAGTCCAAAAGTGTGTATGCTTCATTTTTGAGTCTATGAGCCAGAGGTAGTTGAGTAACATGAAAAGTTGTTATGGTACACATCAAATTTTGTGGCCGAGTTTTAAGGTACCCAGTGAAGTTTGCTCCTATTGGTTGTTATAAACGCCAGTTAATAGGAGTATTTATTACTAACCAGTTGAAAGCATATGTGTTCCATAAATGTAAATATATATAGATATATATATATATAATGATTATATTAAAGTAGAATCACTGATAACACTCTAGGAGTGAAGTGATAACAGATCTCCATGGGACAACAAAAACCTTGCTTTACAAATCTTCATCAACGTTCTGAAAATAAAAAAAATAATAATAACGTGAAGTTCCTCTTTAATTCTTTCAGACCTACAAATATGGTTTGAAATTGGCCTAACTTGTCCTAAAGTTTATTCGGTAAATATCGCCAAGTCCTTATCCCCAGAAGAACTCAGACAAAAGACTTCAGAAGCGTGTTCTTTTCTAGCATTTAAAGATCTGTCACTCTAAAAGAAGCTAATCTTTTCACTTGTATGACAGGGGAGGGGTATGCCAGGGTGCTGATAATATACAGCAGGCTGAACAAATGTGTCTCAGGCACACAGGAGAATTTCACTCTTAGAAAACACATGAAAATGGCAGGACAGCGGCTCTGCACGAATGATAGAAAAAACACTTTTTGTTTGTGTTTCAAACCTACTGCAAAGCATTCTAAACAAGGACATGACAGGGGAAGATGAAAAGACGGGAACATCTGGCGTCCCAAAATACAGGGGAGGCGATGTGAATAGAATTCCACAAAATACAGTTTATTCACATACAATTTCTTCTAATCTGCCAGGGTGCAGGAAAAAAAAGCACTTCCGTTGCCTGGTTATATAATATATTGTAAACAATGCTTTGTCTAAATTCTTTTTTAAATTATATGGTAAGTTTAGCAATAAGTCTGAACTACTTGGTGCTGGATGTAGATAAGATATCAGAACATAGTTTAGTACTGAATGCAGACAAAATATTGGAACATTTAGAACTGTAAACCTGTGAAAACATGTCTCCAGGGAAAAATTAGTAGCCATTTCCATGGCTAATATACAAACTGACGCAAAATATATAGAACGCTGGCTATTGCCATGAGAGACATGAATCAATGTAAAATATGTAATGTATATATATTAAAAATATACTGTATGGCAGAGATGCCATTTTATGTCCAAACTTTTTTGTATTATCCTGCATTGTCCTGCATTTGTATTATCCTGCATTACCAGTGCTTTGCCACTGAATGTCAATCCTTCTGCTGACTGGTCAGATTTCTGCACCACATCATATAAACCAGGGCAGAGACATCAGCCAAAGAAGTATGATTCTACTCTCAAGACAAGCAAGACAAGAAGAAGGGAGCATGATCACATGACCACAGACCTTTTTTTTTTTAAGTTTAATAAAAGGGGACAGTTACAATAGAAAATATGCTATAATACACACACAATATAGCAGTTTAACATCATTATA
Source organism: Pyxicephalus adspersus (assembly GCF_032062135.1). NCBI lineage: Eukaryota > Metazoa > Chordata > Amphibia > Anura > Pyxicephalidae > Pyxicephalus > Pyxicephalus adspersus. The sequence continues at coordinate 44,383,221 of NC_092859.1, forward strand.
CCCACAATCCTATTTTATGTCTACAATAAAAAATATAGCCTTACATATGTAAATACATAAACATACACAAGCTTACATATAATCTGCATCCCACATAGAATTGCACTACAACAAACATAACACAAGCTGAACATTACACATACCAGTTTATTATGTATTATAGTGTTATATATATTATGTATTATACAGTACATATTATGTAGTATTATGCACACAGCATTGCACTATACACATAAACATACACACAAACATTTCTGAACTATACATAGATGGTGCTGTGGGAGCAAGGTAGCTGGAACCTGTTAATGTGAAGGGGAAGTGGGTGGGGCCTGGTGCTGTGGGAGGAAAGTTAGAAGGCACTCCTGGGGGCTCTTTGGAAGCAAGGTGCCCTGGGCAATTCAATTTAACTCCATTCAATTAACAAATTAGCTTACACAATTATTTAATGACACAGTGACCATAACAGATTCACCACCCATATCCCAGCCTCTACCATGTTTTGTCCTACCAATAGAGTCCTAGAGATTTCTACAAACTAGTGAGGTGAACAAAGACTAGGATATAAGTTGTAAATATGTGCTGATTATCATGACAATAAATCCTTAGATTTTGACTTTCTGACAAAAGTTAACCCCTGAAGAATTTCTTTGCAACATCCTGGCCTGGGCAATCAAGATAGTCAAAGGTTGTAATAGGTAGGAGAAAAAGGAAGAAGATGATGATGCCTACAACAGAATGGGCAAAAGTGAATATGAAAAGGGTTTAGTTCCGCTTTAAGATTTGGAATGGGCAGTCTCCAGGCTTACCAGCTACAATCTATTCATTGCTATATTGCTATATATGTTCCCTAATACTAGGATGACAATGTTTGCGTAAACCCATGATGTCACCCAGCGACATACAGCAATCACTGACTCCTCTTCTTGTCGCAGAGTGTGTGTGCGTAGCCTCCATAGTCCCCGTCAGTGTGTTACCCACCAGTCCCAGCAGGGCACACGCCAGAGATGGGGTTCTGTGCAACTCCTTAGTTTTACAGCATTGCTGCTACCTGTAGTCTTCTAGCAAGTAGCTGTCCTTGCTTCTGCGTGTTATGTCTGAGCACTGGGAACTGGAAAGTATAGGCATCAACTGACCCCACCTACTGATTGATAAAACACTCATTCTGCAATCCCCACCCAGCCTGTCAATCACTTCTCAGTATTTAGTCAGGCTCCGACCAGACGCTCATTGCCCTTAATAGCATTTATTGTCCTGATGTTGACTGTTGTGCTAATATTTGATTGTTGCTGACCGTTGTTTCACCTGACCCTCCACCTGTTTTCCATCTGGACTGACATCTGCCTGTATCCTGGAGACTTCTCTGCACTTTGGATACCTGGCCTGGCTTGTTAAATTTCCAAGTATAGCCTTGCCCTTTTTTTTCTCATCTGCTCTCGCCTAACGAATTGGCCTTACGCCGGACATTGCCATCACTGTGGATCAGTTTGCCAAGAAGGCTTACTAATACAATCCTGGCACCCCTATAGGTTTTTGTTTGTTTATACGTGAAGACTACGGTGACAGATTGGAGAATCACATCTAGTTAAAGTCCAGTGTCCAGTGTCGTCTCAGTATCTGTCTTCAGCCCAGCGCAGAGAAAGCGCCCGTGGCTGATATTTTTTTCTATCTTTTTCTCTCTTCTCCTTTCTGCGTCACCCGATCTCACACTGCGCAGGCGCGAGATCGGGTGACGTAAATTGGTAAAAAAAAAAAGATTGCCGATCTCACTGCGCATGCGTGCGATTGGCAATTTTTTCACATTGATGAAAAGGCTACTACTGGAGCAGCCAAGAGCCTTTCCGGGATGTGTGACATAGTTATCCCAGGAGGCTTTGCACTCCCATTCTGTCTTGATCGCTGCGGTGACAGAAAGGGGAAGTGCTGCACTTTTTCTTTTTTTTTTTATAAAAAGGGTGTTGCAATTAAAAAAAACAACATTTTTACTTTAAATAAAAGGGTTGTTCACACTTTTATCTAGAGTTGAAATTTGGGGTTTAGATACGCTTTAAACAGCGTTAAATAGGCCTTACATAGGAACACAATCTGCCTTTCATATTAAATTTGTCTTTGACAGGTCTGATTTATTAAACGAGAGATAAATGCAGTTCCAGGACACACCACTAAGTGTCACCTGAATATAAACTGAGATTCATTTTGTAATCGAATTTTGAGTGTTCAAAAATCTAAGTTTATACTAAAGTATATACAGTAGGTAAAATGAGTGTTCAATAGGCATATGTAAAATGTGAATGAGGTTATTCGATTTTCCGAAGGATGATTGCAGGGTTTGATTCACTGCCCTATACATCTTTTTTTTTTTTTTTGTGCTGTGCTATGACAGCCAGCTTTCCAGCTGATATGTTATATGTAACAAAGATACTGGTGATGCCAAACTTCACAACGCACATACACCCTGCTGCTATGTTTCTCTGTTGTCAGTAACTGTTATCAGTTACCCTAACACATTGATAGGGTGGCACAGTCGCTAATATGTCATGGTGTCAGGAGTCAGAGAACTCCGAATATCCACATTATGAGCTTCTTCTAATATAAAGAAAATAAAAATATATACATAATTACATTAAACTACTGATCGTGATACCTCCTTCATAGAAATCTGTGCACAGATTAATTATGTATTCCTGACGAGCACAAGTTTTTTTTTTCAACATTTAAGGATTCAAACCCTTATACTTCTTGCAAAATGTCCTACTGTTTCTGGCTTTCCAAAATAAATAAATAAAAACGACATCAAAGAAACATCTAATAGTAAAAACTCCAGTGGAAGTTTACTTTAGCTACCTTAAAATAACGCGCTTATGCATCTCAGACAGGAATCTTACCTTATTAGTTGCTATACAAGGAAATACTGGCTTTCTTTTTATTGTGTTTTGTGCCCATGTAGAAATTAAGGGCTATACAGTCTGTGGATACCTTTAAGCTAGTAAATGATCTGATGCCTTCTCAAGCTAGCCTTTTTTGTTTTTTGGGTTTTTTTTAAAGAAAAAAGACCATTTTATGGTAAAATTTCTACATTTCCTTTATTATTGTATGTGAAATCAACAAAATTATAAAATGTAACTGGCCCATATAAGAAAGAAAAATACACTTAGGCTGTGATAGGGACCCATAAAACTGCAGTGGCCAGCTAAATTCTGACTTGGGGTAAATGGACTATTTTGCTCTCAATTACTCTCAATCAACTGAACTGAAATCAGTTAGGAACCATTTGGATCATGTGTTTTCATTCATTTGCACTTGAATTGTAGTTACATTGAGGTTGCATTGATTCCTGTAAAATACATGTGCCTTCTAGTCATAGCTCCAGGAAAAAATGTGGCACCACTGCAAACGCAAGGGAGACAAGTGCAAACAAATCTTTCAGGTCCATGTGTTTCAATAGCGGTAATTATTTCCACCAGGGAATGTTTGAGGAAATGTCAGATTCCATGTTTTATAAATAATAAAAAACTGGTGTTTTTATTATTTTTATTTATTTTAGTTTTTATTTTGAACAGGAAGTGCTTTCATGTTCACTACAGAGATAGATGATCGGTAATGATGTCATCACAGCTTGTTCCAAGTCAAATGGGAAGATGAATTAGTGCCAGGCCTGGGCTCCAGGGTGGTTCAGGTGAGCCTGGGATCAGTGTAGGAAAGGGTAGGTATATATTAATAAGAAACCAGGTTCAGGACAAGCAGTGTACCAGCCCACTGTTAGATTTTTATCCATAGGTCAAAGTATTTATATTACATAATAGTTTGTTTAGCTTTACTTTAATAAAACAATTTAACTAAAGAGGAGTTTTCCTTCAAATGTTTCACAATCCATAGTTTTCATTTTTTAAATTTGTGATCTTTAAAATCCTTTTCTACTACGTCAGAATAAAAGCAGCAGGCATTATAAAAAAAAAAAAAAAAAAAAAAAGCATTCTGAGATATGCAGACACAACCTTTCTAAAAAGGAAGTCTAATTGACTTCTCAAAAGAAATTACCAATGCTAATAGGAAGCATTTGGCTGGTTTTATTCTTAAATAATTACATGAGAATTATTTATATGCATTGAATAGGAAATAGGTTGTAGTGCTTATGACACTGGTAAATTCTTGTGTAATGCAAAAGATCGAGGGAAGAAGTGTTACATTAGTATGAATTTTAAGAAAAATCACAAACATATACAAAAAAACTGTAGGCTAGAAATAAAGCTGTCTTCATTTGCAAGTACATTGCATTGATCTCTAGATAAAAGGCTAAATAAACCAGTGAAATAGATATATTGGAGTTGGTTTTTGTATTTTTGTCCATTCAGTAATACACAGATCTGTCCAACAATACAGTCCTGTGTTTCAGGCAAAGGGATCCAATATTTCACTGCTGCAGTTACACTTTCACTTACTGGTCCTACTATACCATTTTAATAATTATTGTACCTATTCATATTAGGTTGAATTAAAGTTACTTTAAAATAGAAATACTAGGCACTGGTTAGAAAAAAAAGGACCCAACATTTTCTTGTTGGCAATTTGCCTCCACAAACCCCAAATATACTAGTAGGTTAGCTATCCTCTTACTCTATTGGCCCTAGAGTGTGTTAGTCAGTCGGTGTAATACAGGGCAGTTTTTCATCCATTTTACTTGTATTTTGAGACAGAAGTAAGGTGTAAGGAAAGAGCTTGCAGACTGTTTTGGGCATATACTCATACTTTTGTGCATTTCACATTGATGTGTGCATCCATTCAGACATCCATTCACAAAAATGTGCACTATCCTGCACAAAAGGTGTGTAAGCATGCACATGTGCGTATACACTCCATAACTGATGCATGGCAGACTATTTAAACTTTGTCTTGTTCCTGCTGCCATGCTGACTAGTCTTCAGCTCAGTATGCACCAGACCTGACTGTTTGGATTACTTATGGTGATCTGGATTGTACCCTGACTGTGCTTTTGCATAACCCTTCTGTTAAATTGTTATGGACTCTCTATTACCGTAGATAAATTTGGCTTGTTCCTGCATCTAGTTTATCTACTGCTTGCAAGTTGTCAACTCCAACCTGTGACCTGATTTTTCTCTGATCTGCTTCTACCACCATGCATGGTCCTCCAGGCCTTCATCTCATCCACTACAGGACAACCGGGGCCATATTAGCAAGAGAGGCTAACCCTCATCAACTCTGGCTTCCACTGACAAGATGTGCGTGTTATATGAATTTGTCCGTATTCAGCATGTGTTCTATCCCAAATGTATATCTATGCAAAAGACATACCTTCTAAGGTACAGTCTGTTCACACAGTAGGGCAGCTTGTGGACACAACAAGATCCACAGGCAATATTATCTCCCCAAGATTTAAAAGTGAATCCAATAGAGTTTCAATCTTGGCTGACTTCAATGTTGTTTTTCTTATCTTTTTTAGAGCTGAAAAGATTTTTCTGTCTAAAGCCTGCTTATCCTCTAAAAGTCCACTTAGTAAGCAAGGGTGGAAATAAAACTAAAATAAACTGAGAATAGAACTGGGTGAAACCCATACAGGAAAGAAACAACATAAGTGAACAAAAGAAAACAACTTCTGTGGCAGCACAACATATATAATCTGATCTTGATTTTCAGATATTTTAAAGCAGCAGTTGTTGAATAAATCCACAAAAAGCTATAGCACCTTCTTTAAGCTTGTAAGCAGGTTTAATGATAAAATGTGTATTATTTAGTTTTATATTTAAAAATTGTGTAATTTTTAGTTTTATATTTATACAATGTGTAATATTTATTTTTTTCAATAGTGGATATAATAAATTAAAATAAACTAAATATATTAGCACCATTGTTATATGACACTATCACAGCTACAGGTATAGGTGATTCAGATATTATTCTGTGGATTTTATTTTTTCTATGCAACCATTGCTTTTAAAAAAAAGTTCAGCGCTGAAGATTATGAGGATTTAAGAAATAAGGGTGATGCATTGGGCCTGATTTACTAAAACTCTCCAAGGCTGGAGAGAATACACTTTCATCAGTGAAGCTGGGTGATTCAGCAAACATGGAATGTATTTGGTCCAGGATTCAAAACATTTGCTAACAAATAGCAAAGGACTTTGAAGAAATTTATTCCAGGTTTTCTAACTCACCCAGGTTCACTGATGAAAGTGTACCCTCTCCAGCCTTGGAAAGCTTTATTAATTCAGGCCTATAGAGAGCTATAGAGAGAAGAAGAAAAGTAACCTAATCATTTATTTAGTAAATATACTGTATAAATCTGAAATAAATTCAAGGTTTATCAAACACTATGGAGAAATTATTTTCTTGTAATGCTTGGAGCATTCCAAACTATTAAATATGAGTTTGGATCATTACCAGGTTGTTATCCACCATAGAAATGTGGAGGCTGGCCCGTAGCTATGTTTACTTAATTAATTCTGACATTTTTACTGCGAGAAAATATTGGGCTAATGTAGGGAGGAGGATGATATTTAAATTTATAGCAGGGGAGGCCTGTGGCCACCCCCCAAATACTATCTGAATCCTAAACCTATAGGTGTCTGATTTCAATAAAAAATGTATCACTCATTTATATAATCCCTCCAAACATGTCACTACAGAGAATTTATTTGTTCCTCAGAGGACATGCCCTTTTAAACTAAACTTTAACTGAGCTTTAATAAATTTGGGCCAATTTTCTAGCTAAATAAAAGGTCCAGCAGACATGATAAATGAGGAAACAAATTTGTGTGCCACAACATTATGACATTTACACTTTCAGTTAGGAAAAGTGATAAAAAATATGTCCTAGCATACACATCTTCTGGTTCATGCACTTAAACTGTACGCACAATGGAGATGATCCTTACCCTTGCTTGGTCGTGCTCATCCTGGGGTGAAAAGCGGACATGTGTACAGCGGTCCACCCAGCTCCCATAAATGAACTGTAACTGTGTATTTAGCTGTCACATTTACTTTAATAGATGTAGGTTGTGGTAAAAAATGTACAGAAGAGTTTCACAAGGTTTCCTATGACTTGTGGTTTTGCATTGTTAATGCAGCTTCCTAGTTTGGCCTAAAGAACTCCCAACCTGATATATGATTCATTTTCCTCCAGTACCCTCAACAACTATACAGCGCAGTTCTGTCATACAATCCTATATAATATGACAACGTTATGCATTCAGCTGATTTCCCAACCATACAAGAGAAACTGTGACAGCCCCCTCTTCATTCATATTATAGATGTAAAAGACATATTACCATGATATGTATAACAAAGGCAGAAGTATATTCACAATACTCTTCTCATTTGATGAGAGCTAGTATCAAAGGAGATGATGTGATATCAACGCTTTATATCTATTAGATGTATGAAGGTCAGAAAGATAGAGCATCTGCAGCTATTTGCTTTTTATTTATTATTTTATCTATGTATTTTTTTACATTGATTTCCATAAGAATTTGACTGCCTGACAGGGAGAAGACAGAAGCTTCACCGGTTCCAGTGCAACCTTTCCAGCAGTCATACTTTATATCTTTGATGTCACAGTAAACATCTGTGACAAGGTTAGCCTTTCGTATTTGTAAAGTTAACTAATGATTATGCTTTTCTTTCTCACCTAAGAAAAGGGTGGCATTTCTTTTGAGCTGTGTGAAATGTCAGTGTGTATTTAAAGTAGGAGACACTAGATTAATGGGAAATCCTAACCAAAACAGTGTGGCTTTGTTTTAGCCTTTTTTATGATAATAAAATATACAATACAATACATATATTGGTGTATTGAATAACTTTAATTATTTAAATAATAATCTAAAGCTGAGCTATAGCCATCTAGAAGATGCCATTTAATGCATTTGGATTAGCATTTTTGTTTCAAATGTCACATCCTTATAAATTCCTTACCCTTTACTGGCAACAGTGGAACTGCCAAGTTGTTTGGCTGCGGGTTTAAACTCTCAAAGATAAGAATTAGGAATCATACTACACAGAGGGGGCTTAGTAAGAAAGTCAACTGCTATTGTGATATGCTAGACTTTAGGTTATGATGTATACCTGCTCCAATCTATTCATTGCTATATACATTTCTAGATGGAGCTTTCATTGATTGGAGTTAAGGAGCACAGTTCCCATTGGGCCCTTGATGAAGCAGTCATTTTCTGTTGAATTGTGTTTGACTTTTGTTGTGGCCCTGAACCATTGAGGTGTATGGATGGCTTTGATGAACACCTGCTCTAATCTATTCATGTTATATATGTTTCTAGATGGAACTCTCATTGATTAGAGTTAGGACCACAGTTCCCAAAAGGGCCTTAATGGGACATTTAGCTGTTGTTGTGATGTGGTTGACTTTCTGTATATATTTCTGTATAGGTTCTTAGATGGAGCTCTCATACATTAAAGTTAGGAACTGCATTTAACAGATGGGCCTTGATGAAGAAATGTGGCCTCAACATATAGATTTGCCAACTTATGCAGCTAAAATCTCTGTTTTAAATCAATGTTACATTGGGGTTGATTTAGAAATATACACTGTACTCACTGCACCCACTTTGTAACATCTATACATGGCAGCTTATTGTTTGGGGTTGGAGATTGGATTGTATCAGTGGTTGCATTGTTTTAATTAACACACAATAACATTAATTAACACAAATCATCTCCCAGTGATCTGACAGCAGATTGAAACTTGATTTGGTTCTATGGATAGTTGTACATTGCAAGCCATTGCTTTGGATTAATATTAATTTTAAAACTACCTTTTAAAGCTTGTTAGGCTAATAAAACACTAAAGATCTGTTTGTTGGTGGCAACTCACCAGCCAAATGACAGCTACTAAAACAGATAACTTACTGTACATAGTTCGATTTACAGTATTGTCCCTGGCTGGCCAGGTCAATGGGCAATCAGTGGCAGAAGTTTCATTAGTAATGGAGCGAGGGCTTGCTCATGACTAGGGTAAAGCAGAGGAAGCAATAAACTGCACCCTTAAGCAATTCAACCCAACAACCACATTAAACCAAATAAATGACCAGAAAACCTTTGTTGGATTAAATTGGCCATAGCAGCTCATTTTATTAACCAATATGTAAATATATACCATTTCATTCAATATACATAAAAAACACATATTTACAACCTCAACAAAACAACCCAATCACAGCCTTCTATGCACCAGAAATTGTTTTCCTTTTACAGGTCCATGAAAATCCCCCTATCCTATCCCTTTAACCAAAACTACTTCGGCTCACTAACTAAGCCCCCAGCCACTAGCACACCGCCTCAGGGAAATTTAGCGGATAAGCCTATTTTACACCTAGCCCCCACAACAACCAAGTGTCTTGCAAGACCACCAATAAGTAAAGGACCCCTACCCTGATCTGTCCCACCCCCTTGTTTTCTTGCTTCCCAAAAACTTTAACCTTTTCATGGGCCACGAAAAAACGCCCTACCCGCTGCCATAACATATATTTCCAGCATGCCACTGTTTATTGCCACAAGTAAATGGTTTTATTTTAAAACATTATTAAAACAGGCAAAGATTGAAACAAAAAACAGGCAACTAAAGTTTACTAAATACTACTTATTTGTGTTAGCGTGTACAGCTGCTTTATAAAAGAATAGCAAATAAGAGCCAAGAGCAACCATAAACAGCAATTACCACTTTGCTGCCCCACAAATGCCATCTGCCACATTACAGAGTGTTCATTGATATTCATGAATATCTCAAGATGCTTCTATTAGAGTAATAAATCATAATGTGTGTCACAAGTATATAGTAAAAAAGTAAATGTTTATTGCTTGATTAAATCAGCAGATAAAATAAAAAAAAAAGCCTCAATGGGTAAAGTAGCCTTTTCTGTCTATCAATGCAACTGCCATAAATGATAACATGACCCAATTGAGTCATTCTTGACAGTATTTCTTAATAGCTTCAGCAAATACATTATTCAGCAGTACTTTTTATGTTACACCCAAGTTATGTTTTTTTTTTGCCTCTTTTGTAAGCACCGTTATATAAAGAATGTTAATTTTGAATTGCAGCCATACATTACGATATACAGATTAAATACATATAAAAGAGTTGTTTTACCAATGAAAGGATTTATATTTTTGTCCATCAATTCATGAGTAGGGATGAGCGAGCAAATTCTTTAAATTCCGTCTCGCTGCGAATTGGGCCGTTCTCGCTTACTAAACATGTAGGCAAGAACGGCATTTGTAAATTCGGCCGACGAGACCGAGTTTTTGGTACCTGCAAGACCAATCGGGAGCGGAGCTATCAGCTCCACTCCCCTGACTGCTCTTTAAGTCCTTTACTAGTTGTATGTGTTCTTGGATAGAGTTTCTCTATCCAAGAACATAAGAGTCCTGTGTTCCTAGGTAGAGAAACTCTATCCAGGAACACATACTACAGGGCGGCAACGGCAATGGGGGGAGCAGAGCAGCTCCACTCCTCTGATTGCTGTTGCAGACTGAGAGGAGGAGTATTGCAGCTGTATTTATGAATTCAGCCGTGATAAAGCTCCTATAGTGATTTCCGTGGGTTCGCGAAATTTCGCGGAACCATCAGAACTTCGAGGGAATTTTCGCAAAAATGCCAGAGGCATATCCTGCCACACAGCACAGCCAAGAATGTGGCATTATCTTCTAGATTGCAAATAAGCAACATACTGCTGGAACCTCTTTGTCCCGGATAGTGAAAAAGAGCCTCAGACTGATGAGGTCATCCATTTGCTCAATCGGCTTTCTTCTTATTTCATGATATTCCTTTCAAAAATATTTGTCTTAAGCACTTCAATAATGCCTCGTCTTCTCCCAGTCAAAATGCTGTGATACAGAATAAACCAGGTTACATTCAAAAGGGTTGTAAAATGCTGTTAAAAAACTTTGGTAATGCGCATATAATGCATATAATGTGCATAATTAGCTACCATGATTTAAATAACTAAATTATGTTGGATATACTTTAAAGCTGAACTATAGTTTCAAAATCTACAACCAAACAGGTCTTTATTGCAAAAACAGACAAACAATGTCTGTTCTGCAATAAAACATACATTCCTGCCTATTTGTTGTCTTCTTTGAAAATAAAAATGCACTGGAGTTACGTCATCCCAGCCCAGCCACTCAAGATTGCTGAGGATCCCAAAACATGGAAGAGAAACAGATGAAGATGGCGGCACTCACCACTGGTCGCAATTTTGTAACTTTTAGCTATAGTTCCACTTTAATGGTCCCACAGCAAAGGAATGACATTTCCTCAGCAAATTTACATGTGAAATTTTACAAATATACATGGAAAATCTGTATTTAATTTCCCATTTATTTATATTATATATAAAACTATTAAGTGCCAGGTTTTTTTGTCACATCTCCATAGGATTCATTTTGGAATGTTTTACACATATATTATTATACCACATACTGTTAGCCTATATGAAAGCCCTTCATATACCAAAAACAGCTATTAATTACCTTGATACTATCTTCTAACTTCACCTAACATCAGGTTGGAACATGCACTGTTCTGCTCAAGTGTTAAGTTTACATCTGAAGTCAGCAAGTGGTTAAAAGGGCCAGTCTAGCCAAGTGATATTAAAAGTATAGGTGGAGTCGGGTTATATCAGCCCCTAAATGTCTTGGTCCAAGAGTGGGTTCCCCTTGTTTTTCATGACATCCATAAGAAAAACTATATAAAAAATAGAATAAAATAATAGAGTGTTCAGACCTGAAAGTTAGTGATAAATTTACTGCAATTTTAGTGCATTTTTTTCTCTTTATATGTCAGCAGCAGTGGAATTTTAAAATTGTCTGGCAAAAGGCATTTTCCATTGTAACTGCTATAAGACAAAACTCTATAACTAATAATATAATACATACAATAATATATAAAAAATAATATTAGAAAAAATAAAATAAAACAGCATTATTTTAGTATATTGAGAGACCATTAGGTCCTTGGAAAAAACACCCAAGTCTGTACAAAAAAACAATCATTCATCTGACAATTTATTTTCAGCGGTGTATTTTAAAAGGAAAAGAAAAATGTTGTTTAATTTGTAAAAGCTGAACCATTCTCAGCTAAAGTGCTCAATGGATGAATTGTTTTATGGACCTCCAGATGCAGAGAAGCCACTTGGATCTTGTTGATAAATCTAGCTTATATTGCCTGGAAAGCGTTGTGTTCCTTGGGAAGTTATTTGGACAGCGAAGCAGATAGCATTAGAGATTTGCATCATTGGGTAAGGTAATCAAGAATGCTGGACCCTCATCAAATAATTCTTCACTGTAGGGACTATGTAATGTAATGTGTTATTCCTGGAAGTTACCGAGTAAAGCCTGCATCTAGAATAAAAAAAGTTTCATGTACAAATCCCATCAATAAATAGCAGTATATGTTTGAAAACATTTAAATAATCTATATTAGTCAATATCATCTCCAGCTTACAAAACTTTTTAATTGCACCCCCAAGGAATTGTATTTCACTTCACTGTTAAGTGGACACTCCTCCTATGAAGATATCTTGGCAGTATTGTAATATTGACTGAAGTAAAGTGGTGTATTTGTTAAAAACAGCAGTACTGAGTATAATGATAATAACTAATATTGTTATTTTTTAAAGAAGTCCAATGTTCTTTTTATGTATTTGAATGTAATCGGCGCAGCTCAAAAAGTAGGATATAAAATAAAAGTAAAATGGTATTTTTATAAGAGAGTCCCCTAAATTGACCCCGCCGTTCATACTAATAAAATCTGAATAATTAACCCTGTGATACCAACTTTTTCTAACCATATTGTATATATTATTATCTTCACTTCTGTCTAAAATTCTTGGCTATATCTGTGCACTAGGCCTTCAAAGAATTGTATAGAATCATAGCAGCATAGGAGCTTCTTCCACTAAAGCCCCACACAAGTCAAAAATGACTAAGGGCAAAGGTGTAGCCATAAATGAGGTGCATATCTCGGATCTCTAATGCCAAGGGTGCAAGTGTGCGTCTGAATACCAGAACTGAGATGGGGGTTTGCTTAAGCTAAGCATTACTGATAGAAATAGAAACAAAACTGATATACACAAAGCTATTATAAATGATCTTACATGCAACCGAGGCGATGGAGTTGCAGAAAGCCGAGGCACAGAAGGGGGTGCATCAGTAGTCAGCTGCAGCACAAGGGGATTTATCAACAGACAGCAGGGGCACACATGGGTAATGTATCAATATAAAACAGCAGCACTGAGGGCATCAACACACAGCAGCATTATCAAAGAAGGGGGTATATCAACAGACAGAATGGGGGTACATCAGCAGACAGCATTAGCACAGAAGGGGGTATATTACCGGCAGACAGAATGACAGAGAAAGGGGTGTATC
>NC_092859.1:44397254-44401347 GCF_032062135.1 Pyxicephalus adspersus
AACAGACAGAATGCATCAGTGGACAGCAGCGGCACAGAAGGGGGTATATCAACACACAAAGGTGACACAGAAGGTGGTGCATTGACAAACATTAGTGGCACAGAAGGGGGGGTATATCAACACAGAGCAGTGACACAGAAAGGAATGCTCCAACACACAGCAGGAGAAATTGAGAAAGCAGAAACAATCAAGATGAAAGTCAAGAGGATGCGAAAAGCAATAAAAAATGAGGAAGAATAGAACCTTTTTTGTTGTATATGGTAATATTGTGCATAATATTGTGGAATTCCTTCTTGTGTATTCAACGTTGAATTCTGTTCTAGTAGAACTAGTTAGCTCATATTTTGCACACAGCGAGTAGCCTCTGCCCTCCGTGTACATTACCAGTAGAACTGCAGCTGCTGTATTCACCGCTGTTACCAATGGCTGGTGGTTGCCAGATTGAGGGACCACACCTAACAAATACAACCAATGCAAATGCGCACTGCTGTATACCATTGCTATTGACTTACAGCCCATTATCAAGGTATATAGTCATGAACTTTCCCATTGGCATGTGGTTGTTAGGAGCAGTCTAGCCCCCTGACAACTGCTGAGAATAGGTTAAAAGACAGCAGTTTTTTGCCTTAGATTTGGGTATTCCTGATACTGAGGCAGATTCTAATAATGTTGGCACAGTGGGCAGTGCCAGCCTTTTGTGTACTAAATGCAAGCTACCTATAGTTAGATTAAACAAAAGGTTTGTTTTTTACTAATAGAACAGCAGAACATGTTTAATGTTTGGTTCCATTCTGCTAACAGCCTGATTTTGAACAGAAGCACCGGGTTCTGTGAGAATGATATTAGAAAAACCAAGCTAGGAAGAAGTTAAAAGGTATTATTACATTTTTTCTACACTGTACCAAAGTATTCTTGTTAAGTTTTTATGTCTTTGTTGTGTCCTAAATTAAAAAGAAAACAATAAAAGTTTGTAAAAAGCGTTGATGATTGTACCAGAAACATTATTTTGAAGTCATAATAAACAAAACACATCACAGAAAAAATAAGTGCCCAAATCAGCGTTTTTTTAAAAAAAAAATCGTTGGTCAAACTGGAAAATAAATGTGTTTTTCTTCTTATTTTTGCCTTTAGCTGTGTAAAGAATGAATTGAGTACAGGAACACATTACCACTAATTAAAACACTTGTTTGTCCTATAAAATATATCCTATTCATTTCTGCTTAATAAGTACAAAGTTGTTGCTATAGTCTCAATTGTAGCTGAAAAGGCAAAACGCCTCTGAAAGTAATGGTGTATCTAAATCCAGGAACAAAAATAGAAATATTTGGCAGCTTAAAAGTCCTTAGATGTGGCTACAAGTAACACTCTTCCCATTCTAGGATGACAGTGCTCACTTATTGTACTGCATATATGAAAGAACAGCATTGTCACACTAGGAAGGAAAGTAAAGAATTCTCTCCTCCAAATAAAGGGTACAAGTTTTTTGTAGCTTACAAAGTAATGTGGAGGCTGGGCTGATAAGACAACTTGATATTAAACTGCAGAGTGCACAGGACATATTGGATTTCTGGCAATAATGCTTGTACTTACCAACAGATATAATAAAACATTTTCATTTGTATTTGTAATAGACCAAAAATGAGCTGATATCAAAAGTCTATTGTTAGAATATACATACATTTTATCATTGAACTAAACTGTTGTTTTTTTAATGCTGTCAGCAATAATATAACAGAAATGACTGAAGGAATGCTTCTTTTTACCTGGCAGCATTTTTTTAACCCAAAGTCTCATTCCCCCTGCCGTGCATCCTGTAAACACACATACATTGCTGCTCCCATCGCAATGTGATGTATTCGGCTGCCTATTCACCACTAAGCAACCCAAGGCCACATGCTGCCATGTGCAACTCTAGTGTGTTTGAGTTGGCATTACCAATGAATGGGTAACCCAACGCATCAACATAATGTATTTTGCTTTGCCACGTGTTCTGGTAACAAAATATACTTGACAAAAAGGTACAAGGAGCCATCATGCATGAGCAGATCTTTGTACAGCCTTGACACAATCTTTGTCACGTTAAAATGATTTCCAGTGTTTATGACCCTGGAGCCAGAAGATTACTGGTTGTAGGTGGTGGTGTTAGGGAGATCACACCCATGACATCACTGGAGAATTTAAGAAGCATACCATAAATATGCTATGCATAGGCTGGGTTTGGACAATAGGGCTAGCATTCAGACTGCTACTTCCAGATATCAAGCACTGGAAATAGGCAAAAAAAAGCTTTTTATGGTGTTTGCAAACACATGAGCAAGGTGCAAGCAGCTGCAAAAGCCTTGCCAAATGGTTCCATTTTGGTTTTTGTTTTTTTGCTACGAAAAAGGCTTGCAAACCCCTAAAAGTACTTGCACAACAATTTGCAAGCAGCACCAATTTAAGTCTATGGAGGCAGCAGGGGCAGTAAATTTCCCCTGGATATTACTTCTGGAATCCAAATGACAAAGCTGTAGTCTCTTACAAACTGTCAAAAAAAGATAATTATTTGCTCTAAAGCCATTTTTTACAAGTTGTTTTGAGCATTGAAACAACTTGCAAAAAAATCAAAACCTATTCCAGCCATAATTGCACAATATGGCAAAAATCATAGAGGCCCCACATTTTGTGAGCAGTTTAGTTTCAAGTTGTTGTTTGTTGAAATAAATGCAACACTATCCTAGTTTATATCTGCCTATCTGGATGTGTAGCAAAGATCACAGTTTACTTTTTATACACAGTAAAAGCCCTGCTATCATGGAAATACCATGCTTGAGTAAAGATGTAAAATATTCAGAATTTCTGCTCAATCCATCTGAACTTCGATAAACTTAAGGAAAAAACTTATTTTAAGCTAAGTATCACTGATGCAGAAACAAAGTTGACATACACAAAATATGCCTTGAAAAAAAAATCTCTGCTTAAAACAAGAGAAAAGGTTGCAAGTAAGTTCCATCAGGTCCTGTCAGATCTCAGCATTGCACTGCAATAGGTCCTGTCAGTTTACAGCTTGTAGCGGCATGTAACAATACTTTAAGTGAAGCAGGGTGGCATGTGTAAGCAAACACAGCATGAGATTTTCCACACTGACAGCCAAAGCAACTAAAAGCATTTTAATCTCCATATGTCCCACTTACCATTGCCTAATAACCAATCTGTGGTGGAAAAATATTAATAGCACTTTGTTTCCAAAAAGACATGGGATCATTTTTTATTTAAAGTGACATTTACCTTTAACCATGTAAGGCCAGTTAAAAAAAAAACACTTAACTCTTTTACTTCTTAGCAGTTACTGGTGGAGAAAATAAATGGTGCAGGGAAACTAAAACCTTGTATAAGTTCCAACTTGTAGCTCACACAGGGCTATGGTTATTGATCCCCCATGTGACAGATTTGGTTCTTGACTGCTAGTATATAAATATATATATATATATATATATATAAAACTCCGATTGCGCACAGTAGTTTTGTCAACCCATGCAAAGCAAACAAGATGGGTGAAGATGCCAAACCTGGAAGAAGATCAAGAAAAGATGGTAGCACTAGTAAAGTAGGTGCCACAAGTTTACAAATGTAAACTGAACAAAACTAGAAATAGGGACAGTAACAAATGCTTAGTGAAGAGGACTTGTGAATGTCTAATCTGCTACAGAACCTCTGATGGTGGAATTTTGTTCTAATTTTCCTTTCTAATGACAAACCCGAGAAAGAAAAAGACTTGACTGTGGCAAGACATAGCTCGGTCAACTTGCTCCCAAACTAAACCCTTCAATCTTTTACTATCCCCCTCCCCCTCCCAAACCTTATCTTCCCCATCTTTACACATTAAACACACTAACGTTGCTTAAATGGCCCACAGGCCTTTTATTAAACAAATATTTTAACATAACATATCAAATAACATATTAAACGAATAATAACAATATATAAATAATAATTAGAACTATATATAAATATATATATCTATACATAACCATTACAAAATGTAAATTACTTTAACTGAACAAATATAATAACAATAACAAAATATAACCAATATAACAACAACAATACTTTT